>NC_000068.7:175599301-175899301 GCF_000001635.26 Mus musculus | reverse complement strand
AGGAGAGAACTGAGAGAGGGGATAACATTTGAAATGTAAATAAAGAAAATATTCAATAAAAAATAAGAAACTGTCAGAAAAAGAAGGAGTAGTATGTATGTAATCCTATGCTTTTGGACCTCAATTCTTTACATGAATCTTCAACACAAGATGGAGTTGAGACGTTATTTGGTATTGGTTGAGTTATAAGTAAAGGAGAATGTCCTTAAAATGGTTGCTTTTTAAGAGAAATATATAATTGCCAATCTTGGAATCACTGATAATTTCAACGGCATGGAACAGATCATAGTGCCCTAGAGATAGTTGGAATAGTGTTCCTCCCTGTTTTCTGAAGTTAGAAGTGATTGTTTTCTGTGTTCTGATTTTCCATGCACTCTTTTGTATATTTATTTCTATTGATATCATAAAACACACCACAGAAAAAAGAAATTATAATTGAAGGCATCATTTTGGGCTTAGAGTTCCAAAGCATTAGAGTCACTAGTGGCAGCGTAAACACATGACATCCAGTAGAGCTGAGAGCTCATATTTTGAACCTGAGACAAGAGGTAGCTAGCAAAGTGAGCATGGTCAGAAGATATTAAAACCTGAATATGCACCCATATGACACATCTTTCCAAAAGGCCACACCTATGCTTCTTTGAAAACAGTCCCACCAACTAAAAAATAAGTATTGAAACATATAAGTCTATGGGAGCCATTCTCATTTAACTGTCACATGTTTTTTCAAAAGCCAAAACTACTTTTTTCTGTCCACACTGTACCATATGCTTAAGAGAGATTGTTATCTTTCATAAATCCAATGTCACAAAAGAAACAATCCTTAGCAGAAATAATCAGAACATAGGAAAAAATGAACTGACCAAATGAGACCAAAATTTAACAGTGAAAACAACAAAACTTATAACTTCCAGTTCAGCATCTTGGGATTATGGTGAAATTGCCTTAACCACAAGGTTTTAGGTACTCCCACTTCTCCAGCTCTGTCACTTGCAGCAAACATAGCTTCTTTTCAGCAAGCTCCATTAACCATTTGTAGCTTTCCTCAAAGCTGGTCCTTGAAGATCTAATATCTCGTGTTCAGTATTTTATTTTATTTTATTTTATTTTATTTTATTTTATTTTATTTTATTTTATTTTATTGAAAGTGGGTTACTTGGCACGCAGGGATCATTCAGTGGTTAAGAGCACTGTTCAAACCCATTACTTTTCCTAGGTCTCACACAGCTGATCAACATGGTCTTTAATTACACTTCCATAAGAACCATAAATCAAAATAGTTGGGTATAAGCTACTATTGGCATTGGAAAAGACCTTTAAAATCTTAGGTTCCAAATATGTAATTCCTCAAAAAACAATGATGCAAATTGAACTATGAGGGGCTTCACAAATCTAAAGGAAAGAAAGTAGGTGTGCTGTGAGCCAACTTATCAGACAGATACTAAGGAACATTTATGTTAACATAAATGAGACCTTTCCTATAAGTCCTGATATAGATTAAAAACTTAGTGGCATAAAAATATTCCTCTGTTGCCAAGTTCCAATCCTGGGCTAAAAGGAGTGTTCTGAGAGAAGGGGTATCTGGGAGCATCAAAAATAAAGGGAAGGCAGTTGAATCATCACTACAGGGTAACAACCTATGCTCTGCTGGAAACAGTCTTCTACCCTGCGTTCATTCTGTTCTGTGCTCATTTTGTCTGATCTGCCTCTCTGGAGATCTTCAAGCAGCTCTCCATGAGAATCTTCTACAAGAAATTCTCTTTTGCTATTCTAAAAAATTCTCTTAGTAGGTCATCTCTTGGAGATCAGAGTCCAGTCTTTTATTTTACATACCAATCCAGTCATTTACTCCAAGTTTCCGTTTGATTATCTTAAGAATGTGCATCCCTGAGCACACACCTGATTCTTAGCAGAAAGCAAGTACACATTTTCTTTTAATATTGCAGAAGAATTTAGAGGTCTTCATGCCTCTCTGTTAAGCACAGATACTAAACTAGTTGAGTGCAACCCAGTTCTGAAATTCCATTTCCAAAACACCTGGACTTAACCTTGATCTGTTCCAGACTGATATTGAACTCAGGAATCTATTTGGCTTTGTAAATATAAAAAACAGCTATAACAACAAAAACTTATCTTGGTTAAATCTCTTGTGATCACCACTCTCTAAGTCTCATTATCTTCTATATCCTTCCTTAGTATCTGTCTGATAAGTTGGCTCACAGCACACCTACTTTCTTTCCTTTAGATTTGTGAAGCCCCTCATAATTCAATTTGCATCATTGTTTTTTTGAGGAATTACATATTTGGAACCTAAGACTTTAAAGGTCTTTTCCACAGCCCTAAGGGCTGTCCTGAAGTTTGCAGCATTTACCATTTTACTGAGACATTAGCCACCCCTTTGCCTCCTGGTCTTGTAGCCATAATGGAATCATTAATATTAACAGGGAAGACATTCTTTAAAGCAATATTGTAATGGTCTGTATATTTTTGGACCACAGAGTGGCACCATTTGGAGGTGTGGCCTTGTTAAAATAGGTATGACCTGTTTGGAGTATGTGTGTCACGTTGGGTGTGGGCTTAATACTCTCAAGCTATGTGCCTGGAAGGCAGTCTTCCACTAGCAGCTGTTGGATGAAGACATAGAACTCTCAGCTCTGCCTGCACCATGACTGCCTGGATGCCACCATGCTCCCACCTTGATGATAATGGACTGAATCTCTTAACCCATAAGCTAGCCCCAATTAAATGTTGTTCTTTTGTTTGTTTGTTTGTTTGTTTTTTTATAAGACTTCCTTGGTCATGTTGTCTGTTCATAGCATTAAAACCCTGACTAAGACATCTTGTGTTCTCCTGAATGGAAGTATTTACAGAGACAAAGTTTGGAGCAGAGGCTGAAAGGATGACCATCCAAGACTGCCCAATCTAGGGATCCATCCCATAAACAACCACCAAAATCAGACACTGCTGTAGATGCCAACAAGAGTTTGCTGACAGGATCCTTCAGTCTCTGCTCCAAACTTTGTCTGTAAATCCTTCCACGGTTATTTTGTTCTCCCTTCTAAGAACAATTGAAGTATCCACACTTTGGTCTTCCTTCTTCTTGAGTTTTAAGTGTTTTGCAAATAGTATCTTAGGTACTCTGAGATTCTGGGCTAATATCCACTTATCATTGAGTGCATATCCTGTGTGTTCTTTTGTGATTGGGTTACCTCACTCAGGATGATATCCTCCAGACCCATCCATTTGCCTAAGAATTTCATAAAGTCACTGTTTTTAATAGCTGAGTAGTACTCAGTTGTGTAAATGCACCACATTTTCTGTATCCATTTCACTGTTGAGGAACATCTAGGTTCTTTCCAGCTCTGGTTACTATAAATAAGACTGCTATGAACATAGTGGAGTTTGTGTCCTTATTACAAATTGGAACATCTTCTGGATATATGCCCAGGAGTAGTATTATTGGATCTTATGGTAGTACTATGTCCACTTTTATGGGGAACCACCAAACTGATTTCCAGAGTGGTTGTAAATGCTTGATAGCCCACCAGCAATGGAGGAGTGTTCCTCTTTCTCAACACCCTCAAAAGCATATGCTATCTCCTGAATTTTTGATCTTAGCCATTCTGACCGGTGTGAGGTGGAATCTCAGGGTTGTTTTGATTTGCATTTCCCTGATGATTAAGGATGTTGAACACTTTTTCAGGTGCTTATCAGATATTCTGTATTCCTCAGTTGAGAATTCTTTGTTTAGCTTTGTACCCCATTTTTTAATAGGGTTATTTAGTTTTCTGGAGTCCACCTTCATGAGTTCTTTACATATACTGGATATTATTCCCCTATCTGATTTAATATTGGTAAATATCTTTTCTCAATCTGTTGTTAGCCTTTCTGTCTTATTGACAGTGTCCTTTGCCTTACAGAAGCTTTGCAATTTTATGAGGTCCCATTTGTTGATTTGCGATCTCACAGCACAAGCCATTGCTGATCTGTTCAGGAATTTTTCCCCTATGCCCATATCTTTGAGGCTCTTGCACATGTTCCTTTCTATAAGTGTCAGTGTCTCTGGTGTTATGTGGAGTTCCTTGATCCACTTACACCTGAGTTTTGTACAAGGAGATGAGAATGGATAAGTTTGCATTCTTCTACATTCTACCCACCACTTGAGGTAGCACCATTTGTTGAAAATGCTTTCCTTTTTCCACTGGATGGTTTTTGCTCCTTTGTCAAAGATCAAGTGACTTCCTCCTTTCCAGTATGAATCCCCTTAATCTCCTTTTGTTGCCTAATTGCTCTAGCTAGGATTTCACGTACTATGTTGAATAGATAGGGAGAGAGTGGGCAGCATTGTCTAGTCCCTGATTTCAGTGAGATTGCTTCAAGTTTCTCTCCATTTAGTTTGATGTTGGCTACTGGTTTGCTGTATATTGCTTTTATTATCTTTAGGTATGGGCCTTGAATTCTTGATCTTTCCAAGACTTTTATCATGAATGGATGTTGGATTTTGTCAATTGCTTTCTCAGCATCTAATGAGATGATAATGTGGTTTTTGTCTTTGAGTTTGTTTATATAGTGTATTTTGTTGATGAATTTCCATATATTAAACCATCCCTGCATCTCTGGTGTGAAGTCTACTTGATCATGAGGGATGATCATGTTGATGTTCTTGGATTCTGGCTAAGGGTTTATCTATATTGATGATTCCCTCAAAGAACCAGCTCCTGGTTTGGTTGATTCTTTGTATAGTTCTCTTCATTTCCACTTGGTTGATTTCAGCCCTGAGTTTGATTATTTCCTGCCATCTACTCCTCTTTGGTGAATTTGTTTCATTTTGTTCTAGAGCTTTTAGATGTGCAGTCAAGCTGCTAGGGTGTGCTCTCTCTAGTTTCTTTTTGTTGGCACTCAGAGCTGTGAGATTTCCTCTTAGGACTGCTTTCATTGTGCCTCATAAGTTTGGGTATGTTGTGGCTTCATTTTCATTAAACTCTAAAACGTCTTTAATTTCTTTAATTCTTCCTTGACCAAGTTATTGAGTAGAGTGTTGTTTAGGTTCCACATGAATGTTGGCTTTCTATTATTTATGTTGTTACTGAAGATCAGCCTTCATCTGTGGTGTTCTGATAGGATGCATGGAATTATTTCAATATTTTTGTTCTGTTGAGGCCTGTTTTGTGACCAGGCCAGTCAGTTTTGATAAGTTTATGGACAGTTTTGGAGAAGGTACCATGAGGTGCTGAGAAGAAGATAAATCCTTTTGTTTTAGGATGAAATGTTCTACAGACAATTGTTAAAATTGGTTCATAACGTCTGATAGTTTCACTGTTTCTCTGTTTAGTTTCCATTTCCAGGATCTGTTCATTGATGAGAGTCGGGTATTAAAGTCTCCCACTATTATTGTGTGAGGTGTGATGTGTGCTTTGAGTTTTAGCAAAGTTTCTTTAATGAATGTGGATGCTCCTGCATTTGGAGCATAGATGTTCATACTTGAGTGTTCATCTTGGTAAATTTTACCTTTGATGAGTTAGAAGTGTCCCTCCTTATCATTTTTGAGAACTATAAGTTAAAAGTCAATTTTATTCAAATGGTCCCAGCTTGTTTCTTGGGACCATTTGCTTGGAAAATTTTTTTGCAGCCTTTTACTCTAAGGTAGTGTCTGTCTTTGTCCTGGAGGTGGGTTTCCTGTATGCAGCAATACGTTGGGTCCTGTTTATGTAACCTGTCTGTTAGGTATTAAGAGATATTAAAGAAAAGTAATTGTTTTTTCCTGTTATTTTTGTTGTTAGAATTGGTATTCTGTCCTTGTGGCTATGTTCTTTTAGGTTTGTTGAAGGACTACTTTCTTGCTTTTTCTAGGGTGTAGTTTCTGTCCTTGTGTTGGAGTTTTCTCTTTATTATCCTTTGAAGGGCTGAATTTGTGGAGAGATATTGTGTGAATTTGGTTTTGTCATGGAATACTTTGATTTCTCCATCTATGGTAATTGAGAGTTTTGCTGGGTATAGTAGCCTGGGCTGGCACATGTTTTCTCTTATGGTCTGTATAACATCTGTCCAGGATCTTGTTGCTTTCATAGTCTCTGCTGAGAACTCTGGTGTAATTCTAATAGGTCTGTCTTTATGTTACTTGACACTTTTCCCTTACTGCTTTTAATATTCTGTCTCTATTTAGTGCATTTGTTCTGATTATTACGTGTAGGGAGGAATTTCTTTTCCGGTCCAGTGTATTATGAGTTCTGTAGGCTTCTTGTATGTTCATGGGCATCTCTTTCTTCAGGTTAGGGATGTTTTCTTCTATAATTTTGTTGAAGATGTTTACTGGCCCATTAAGTTGAAAATCTTCATTCGCATCTATACCTATTATCCTTAGGTTTGGTTTTTTAATTGTGTCCTGGATTTCCTGGATGTTTTGGGTTAGGATCTTTTTGCATTTTACACATCCTTTTATTTTTGTATCCATGTTTTCTAAGGAATCTTCTACACCTGAGATTCTCACTTCCATCACTTGTTTTCTGTTGGTGATGCTCAAATCTATGACTCATGATTTCTTTCCTATGATTTCTATCTCCAGAGCTGTCTCCCTTTGGGTTTTCTTTATTGTTTCTACTCCCATTTTTAGGTCTTGGATGGTTTTATTCAATTCCTTCTCCTGTTTATTTGCATTTTCCTGTATTTCCTTAAGGGATTTTTGTGTTTCTTATTTAAGTACTTCTTGCGGTTTAACTCTGTTGTCCTGTTTTTCTTTACGGGAATTATTAATGTCCTTCTTAAAATCCTTTACCAGCATCACGAGATATGTTTTTTTGGGTTATCCAGGGTTTGCTGTGGTGGGATTACAGGTTTCTGGTGATGCCAAGTGTTTTTGGTTTCTGTTGGTAAGATTCTTATGTTTGCCTTTTGCCATCTGGTAATCTCTGGTGTTAGATGTTCTAGCTGTCTCTGGCTGGAGCTTGTTCCTTCTGTGTGTCTGTTAGCCTCTGTCAGTACTCCTGGGAGACCAGCTCTCTCCTGAGTTCCTGGGTCAGAGCACTCCCTATAGGCCAACTCTCCTCTGTCAGGAAAGGTGCACAGAGGACTGAGGATCAGCTCCACCTCCTGGCTGAGGAAGAAGGACTGAAGGGATCCTGTCCAAGAATCTGTTCCTTCTGTAACCCACGTGCTCTCCTGTGTGGACCCGCCTCAAAGACACCCTGGATAGAAAATTAGCAATAGCATTTCTACAAACCAGGAGAAGATAGCCTAGTAAAAAGAGAGCCCAAAAATCAATGCAGGCATATATAGTCAACAAAATTTTGTCCCCAAAGTACTCTTTGAGTCATCTCTTTAACCACTCAGGGCCCGTTTTTTCATTTATTTTTAAAGGTTCTTAATGGTTAGACTTTCTTTTTAGTTCTTTGTACATTCTATCTATGATTCTCTTTCAGATGAGCATCTGGCAGAGAGGCCTCCCCTGTCTTGTGAGCCTCTCCTCTTCACTCACCTGACACTTCATTGTACAGCTGCATATGGTCCCCTTTGTCAGTAATTGCTCTCATCCTCGGCAGCACCAGGGTCCTGTTTAGAAATTCCTCTCTTGTACTTCTATGTTGATGCAGACTCGTTGATGTTTCTGGTGAGCCTTGGAGTACAAAGTCCTGTGTTGATGTCCTTGATCCAATTGGAATTAAGTTCTGTGCAGGATGAAAAGATTGGCTTCTTTTTCCTGAATATTGATTGTCAGATGTAGGGATACATGTAGGAATGTGTATGACTTTGGGGATGTTTTTGCATGTGTGTGGAGATGTATGTGGTCCTGTTTGTGTTTGAGCATGTAGGTAAGGTGCATGTGTATGTGTGAGCACAGGGTTTGCACATGCATATGCGTGTGTGTGTGTGTGTGTGTGTGTGTACATGTATGCATGTATGTGTGTCATCCAGTGTTCGTGGGGGTTTGTGCATGTGAGTGTGAGCAAATGTGCTTGGGTTACATGTGTGAATGTGTGTATGAGAATATGGGGCAGTGCATGTCTGAATGTCTGTCTGTAAAGTTGTTTTGGGGTTGCATTTGTGTTTGTGTGAGCATGTGGGGGAAAGAGTTTCTTGTGTGTATGTGTTTGTATGTGTGTGGAAGGGAGCATGTGTGCAAGTGAGGGTCAGGTATGTGGTGTGCATTTGTGTGTTAGCATGTTTATGTGGAAGTATGTGTGCATATGTGGGTGTGAGCTTGTGACCGAGAATGGGAGATGCAAGTGTGTATGTTTCTGCATGTGACAGGTGCATAAGCATGTGCTTGTATTTGTGTGTGTGAGCATGTGAGTGGGGTTCATGTATGGATGTGTGTGTGTGTGTTTGAGTGTGTGTGTGTCTTTGTCAGAGATAATGTGACCTTATGCAGTTATATCTGGATCTTCTATTCCAGTTGTTAAATCTGTGCCTGGTTATGTGTCAGTACCATTCTGACTTTTATTACTTCAGTTTTGTAGCATAATTTGAAATTAAGTATGGTGATGACCTGCAATATGTCCGAACACAGGGTATTTCAAACAAATAAAATCACTGGTAGATTTTCTTATTATTAAGGTAAATGAATTATTTGAAAACACAGAAACCTTTACAACAGTTTTATTTCACACCTTGTTTCTAGCTGGTACCACTTGCATGATGCAACCAAAAAACATTGAGCAATATTTGAGGTCGCCACAAGAGGGCCACCGAAACCTTCCTGACTTGTGGGATTCTCAGGGAATGGGAGAGTTGAGGGTGATGGGGGAATGGCAAGCTAGCTTTTTGAGAAGCCCCTGCTTTGTTTTTCTTTGAACAAACTCTGTCACTTTTGCCCTTGTCCTTCCTCCATCCACTTTTCATCTTAGACAGGCACATTCTTGAAGTCTGTACATTAGCACCAGCAATGATGTCCCAACACTGAGGTGGGTTCCTGGCTCCATGGCAGTGACAGTTCACAAGATGTCACAGGAGCTTCTCATGTGTCAACTACCCAAGGCACTGACCCTGGACAATGATTATAGCAAGTTCTTAATGGGGTGTTTGTTGTTAAATGTATCCTGGGGAGATGTGAAGGAACTTCCTTTCCTTCCAGATAGAGCATGTTGAGAGATAGGAGATGGCTCCACCCAAGTATTGTTTTGGAGCATCAGTGGGTTTTCTTGTTGCTGCAAATAAATACCCAACAAAAAAATTTTAGGATTATGGGAAGGAAAGGTTTATCTTGGCCCATGATTTTCCACCTTAGCTGGGCCAACATTTGGAGTCATTTCATTCTGGGTGGCTTTTTTTTTTGCTTCTCTCAAACTCCCCAAAACAACCAAAACTTTATCTCTGAAGTGATTTCAAGCCCAGTGAATGGGAGAGAAATTATTATTGAGCTTTTCGGATTATGGTTGATATAGTCAGCTAGCTGAGTCATTAACAAAGCAACCCAACATGGGTGATGCCTTGAAGGAGCTGAATCCCTGAAGTTTGCTATACTGCTTGCAGGCAGTGCTACCAGGGAGTCATCTCTCCCTCATGAACTGGTTCTTGCTTATACAACCCCATTGGGAACACTGTGAGTCCCATAACCTCCTTCTGAGTTAGTTTCAGATTGGAGGTAATATACAGCTGTAGGTCAAGCCAGGGATAGCATAGTAGGAATCTACTGTTTCCTGGCTGGAGAAATGAATGATGCCTGACAGAGAGTGAGACTGAGGGAGGCTGTCCATCAAGAGATAGACTAGTGAGATGTGTGCACTTGGCATTCTTTGGACAATGCCTTTCATGCCATATATACTTTATGTTTCATTTTTAAAAATCCTCAAAAGAGAAACAAAATGTTTAAATTTATTGGTACATCTCAATGCTATTCTTACAATAAAATACCCTAGGAAAAGCAAATGGGAAAGAAAGGGTCATTTTAGCTCATAGTTCCGTAGTATGGTTCATGGTGGTAAAATGTTGCAATGTCAAGAGCCTGCAGCAAGAGTGCACACCTATCGACAGTCAAGAGCAGGAGTCTCAGAGCATTTTTGCTAGTGCACAGTTCACTTTCTCCATTCTTTTACAACCAGGGTCCCTGCTTAGGAAATGGAGCAACTTAACCGTGCTAAGTCTCTTCATCTTAATTAATATAACTATGTCAGTATCCCACAGCTATTGTGAAAGGCTAACCTGATTCAGATGATGCCTCCTTGAGACTTTCCTACCATATGATTGAAGATTGTGCTAAATTGAGAATTGTTTTAAAGTTCCATGGGTGTGCTCCACAATACCTAGTCTTTGAGAATAATAAGGAATCCCAGTAATATGACAAATATTAAATTGTTAACAAAACATCACAAATGCCTGACTGTAATGGCCAGTAACTTTATGTCTTCCTGTCATTTTGAACATCAAGAATAGAAAAACAATGTAGGCAATGACTAGTTCCTTATTTAGTTGCTTATCCTGTTAAAGCAGTTGCAAATAGAAAGCATGAGAAGATATCAATAGTCATATGTACATTGTTTAACCTTTCTTAAATTCTGATATATAAGTAACATCCATTTGCCATACTTGATTAGGTATGTGTTCTCAAGGATTAACACCATTATGTAGTACAGGAAGAAATTGAGGACACTGAAGACAAGTTTTTATAAATTGACATGCACATTTTCTAGAAATACCAAATTGTTGTCTCAACCTATTAGTATTTTAATGATGTAAAGAATGAGAGTGTTTCTTTTAGTGCATCTGACTATGCCGGGGCCTAGCACACACAAAAGTGGATGCTCACAGTCAGCTATTAGATGGATCACAGGGCCCCCAATGGAGCAGCTAGAGAAAGCACCCAAGGAGCTAAAGGGAACTGCAACCCTATAGGTGGGACAACAATATGAATGAACCAGTACCCCGGAGCTCTTGTCTCTAGATGCATATGTATCAAAAGATGGCCTAGTCGGCCATCACTGGAAAGAGAGGTCCATTGGTCATGCAAATTTTATATGTCCCAGTACAGGGGAACGCCATGGCCAAAAAGTGGGAGTGGGTCGGTAGGGGAGTGGGGGGAGGGAATGGGGGACTTTTGGGATAGCATTGGAAATGTAAATGAGGAAAATACCCAATAAAAAATATTTTTAAAAAAGAGCACTGACTGGTCTTCCGGAGGTCCTGAGTTCAAATCCCAGCATCCACATGGTGGCTCACAACCATCTGTACTGAGATCTGATGCCCTCTTCTGGAGTGTCTGAAGACAGCTACAGTGTACTTACATACAATAAACAAACAAATAAATAAATAAATAGAATTTTAAAAATGAAAAAAACCAAACAAACAAAAAGAATGAGAGTGTGTGGCGGAACTATTCCTGTGTAATGCCTATACTCTGCCTGATATGCAAACCTGCTGTGGCATTGCCCTCATTAAGGGGTCTGGGTTCCTGTTCCCCCTAGGCCATTGTAAACACTTGTATATGGGTGTAACTCAGCTATCTATAGTTCTAAGTATCTACTCTGGTTCCTCCTTAGGTCACTAACTTCCCTCTTCCTAGATATTGGTAAATTCCTACATAGGGCAATGACTTAGCTATCCATGCCCAGGGTCGGATCAACGACTGCCTAGAATCTAACTTAGCTATATGTAAAAAAAAAAAAAATCAATACTTAGGAGCACTTATTTTTTTTTATAATTATGTGATTTAAAGATTTATTTATTATGTTTAAGTCCACTATAGCTGTCTTCAGATACACCAGAAGAGGGCATCAGATGTCATAATGGGTGGTTGTGAGCCACAATGTGGTTGCTGGGCTTTGAACTCAGGACCTTCAGAACAGCAGTCAATGTTCTTAACCACTGAGCCATCTCTCCAGCCCCCTTAGGAGGACTTATAATAAAGCAACATTAAGGGAAAGCCCAAGATCCGTTTACCAACTAAAGCAAGGACATTGGAGCATTCTTTATACGTGATGGCAAGATTCCAGGAGACTAAGTTTCCGTGAACTTCTCGCCTCAGGACAGCACACAGGTTTTCGGGGCCTGTCGCGCTTCTCACTACTGGATTGGATGTAGCACATATGTACATTGTTTAACATTTTTAAAATTCAGATATATAAGTAACGTCTATTTGCCATAACTGAGTAGGTACCAGTCCTAGAGGATTAACTCCTAGAGGATTAACACCTTTGTGTGATACAGGAAGAAATTGAGGACACTGATGAAAGTCTTTACAATTTGACATGCACATTCTCAAGAAATACCAAATTGTTGTCTCAACCTATTGTTTTTTAATGATGTAAAGAAAGTGAGTGTTTGGCTGAACTATTCCTGTGTAATGCCTATACTCTGCCTGATATGCAAACCTGCTGCAGCATTGCCCTCATTAAGGGGTCTGGGCAATCCACTATGAGCTTTTAAATGTAAGGTGTATGCCACCACTGCCAGGTTGATTATAGGTTGACTGCTCTATTTTGCCCCTGACAACCATATAAAAGCTCGCCGAACAGGCACGCGGGTCACCACCTCTCCTTAGGGTCTGGGATGACCCCAGTTTAGTGGAACAATAAATTCCTCTTGCTTTTTCCATTGATTCCAGCCCCACATGGTTCACTCACAGGTCCCCAGTAAGCTAAGGCTCCCGGGAGTCTTACAACCCAACAAGACCAACAGTCTCAAGAAACCTTGACCTTGGAAATCTCTCAGACTCTGAGCCAGCAACCAGGCAGCATACACTTGTTGGTCCAAAGTCCCCAACATATATACAGAGGAGGACTGCCTGGCCCGGACTCAGGGAGGGAAGACACACCTAATCCTTGAGAGACTTGAAGTCCCAAGGATTGGGGAGGCCTGGCAGGATGTTGTTGAATGGTTGTGGGTGTGAGGACACCCTCATGGAGATGTACAGAGGGGTCGGGATATGGGATGAGAAACTGTAAGTGGTTGGAATTGGGGGGTGATAATGACTGGAGTATAATTAAAGAATAAACATAATTAAAAAATCTCCATTCTGGTTGTTTGAAATATGTCTTAAATTCTAAGGGAAACTCTCCCTTAATCTTAACTACAGTCTTAATTGTCTATAATCCTATCCACTAAATATAATGTGACCTAGGTAACATAAAGAGAAAGTGCCAACAGAGAAGGTGCACAGAAGTCTGGAGTTCAGATCCACCTCCTGATTCCTGGGGTCAGAGCCCTCCCTGGAGGCCGACTCCCCTCTCGCAGGGAAAGTGTCTAGGGTTCTGGGTGTTAGGTCTGTCTTCTGGCTGAGGATGAAGGCCTGTAGGGACCTTGTTCAAGAAGCTTAGTTACTTCTGCTGCCCACTTACTCTCCTGCATAAACAGTTCTCAGTGATCCCAAGATTCTGGATGTGCTAGAGCCTGCCTTTGTTCTTTGACCCTGTTGCTGCTAGCACAAGACCCACTGGATTTTTTGGAAGTGATGTTGCATTCCACTCACCAGTGATCTCAAGGACCAGAGTGTGCTAGGGGGCCTTCAGCATAAAGAGTCCTCTGGGGACCTTTGGGCCCTCTGCTGAGATCTGGCCAAAGATTGCATGGGGGTGGGAGAGGGTGGCTCCAACCAGAAGTTAACCTCAGTCGCTGGTCATGCTGCTGTCCTTTGTCCCTGTTCCTACTATTACAAGACCCTCTGTATTTTTTGGAACTTATCTTGCATTCCACTTACCAGTGATCTCAAGGACCTGGGTGTGCTAGGGTGCCAGCCATGTGAAGAATCCTCTGCAGACATTAGGGCCCTTCACAGAGATTGCCTCAAACACTCTTACACAATCACCACCTGCTCATTTTTCCTTAAAAGAAGTTAAAACAAATCTCATCGATTTCTCTCTATTCTTTTTTTCTGATTATAGCTCTGGGCAGCCTCTACCATCTACCTCTGTTGTTGCTTTCTGAGCAGCCTGTCTCTTTGTACTGCACCTCCAAGCTTAAACTATTTGAGGCAGACAGAAATCTTTTAGAAGGGCTCATGGTGGAAGAGGGCTCATGGAAAATCCAGACCAACAAGGACGTCTGGATCAGCTTGGGACATTTTTCTGAGTCCCAGCTCATTCCACAAATCCAAGAATTATGCATACCATTTTAGCTCAACTTTTGTTTTAGTTGTGAACCTGCACAGCTAGTGAGGACTCAAATGGCTCAGCAAAACAAGCGAATCCACTAAGAAACCAATTTTCCTCATCCCTTAATTTCACATCTTAGCATTTGTTTTTCATTTGAGAATCCCCAATTAGTTTTTAATATTGCATTCCATCCTATAGGTGTGATGCCTTCTGTAGACTCAGTTGGTTACTCTGCTCTACTATAAAATGCCACTTGTTTAAGTTCTTAGCTCAGCATACAAGTACTTTGGAGTCTGAAATGAAAGACAAACAGCATTATGTAATATGCCAAATCAGCTCATTGGCTGGGACACTACCAAACATCCACATTGCTATTGGTTCCCCTGTGATACACCTAATTTCCTAAATCTAGAGGCCATCTTTGCTTCTCCAGAACCAATCAGAGGAGGGAACACTGGGGTCACTCTTTCCTAGCTTTTATGTGGCTGGTATTGAGTCTTTCCCAGCTCTGAAGCTGGCATCCAAATCCTTTACTGGCATGGAGATCCTCTTTGTTTCCCTTGCCATGAATCCAAAAGTTCTGCCTTTGTTGCCTGCCTAGCCATTGGCTGCTGGCACTTTTGTTACCCATTTATAATCAGCTTGGGGCAGGGAATCTCAGTGTCCCAGTACAGGATTATCATGAAATTTGGGAAGAATTTAACAGGAGTAGCATAAGAATCAATACACAATTGGGAATTAGCAGAAAAACAAATCAAATCCAAACACCAGGCCCTAAGTATTGCCTTTTTGTTATTATCCTGAATTTAATCATATGGTGAAACTAAGTTCGTTTCCAAGGATTAGGTATTGTGGAGATCCAACCTCACTTTACTCATATTTTCTTTTTAAAACATAATGACTGTCTCTAACAATGCTTTCTGCTTTTCATTGTGCCCCTCAAAACATAAGACCTGTACTTTACCACCAAAGAACAAATCCATATGATTAGTTAAGCTATAACACCCATAATATATAACAGATGACACTGTAAACTACATAAGCCCCTATCCCTAAATCCTGATTGGTGTGAAAATAAAGGTATAATTTGGAAGGAATGTTTCTGTCTGATCCTCCTTTTTTAAAAAAAAATTAATTTTATTTCTTCATTTCTTTATTGTCTAACCTTTTTTTTACAATCCATACCTTATACCCCTTGTCTTATTCATGGTTTCTATTCCTACACAAACATCATGACCAAGAAGCAAGTTGGGGAGGAAAGGGTTTATTTGGCTTACACTTTCATACTGCTTACTGTTCATCACCAAGGAAGTCGGGACTGGAACTCAAGCAGGTCAAGAAGCAGGAACTGATGCAGAGGCCACAGAAGGATGTTTCTTTACTAGCTTGCTTCACCTGGCTTGCTCAGACTGCTGTCTTAGAGAACCCAAGACTACCAGTGCAGAGAGATGGTCCCACCCACAAGGGGCCTTTCCCCTTGATCACTAATTGAGAAAATGTCTTACATCTGGATCTCATGGAGGCATTTCCCAACTGAAGCTCCTTTCTCTGTGATAACTTCAGCTTGTGTCAAGTTGACACAAAATTAGCCAGTATAATTGACACCTTGTCAATTTGACACGCAAACACATCACTAGTAATGCTCAACTCTTAGTTTCTTATTCATGCCCAAGATATACACAACTTTGAAAGCCCCACAGACTTTACATATTAAAAGTTCAATGCTTTTAAAATATCCAATATCCTTCAAAATCCAAAGCCTTTTACAATGGAATCCACTAAAATACTTGTTTCCTTCAAGAGGGAAAAACATCAGGGCACAGTCACAATCAAAAGTAAAAATTAAACTCCAACTGTCCAATGTCTGGGATCCAACTCACGATCTTTTGGACAACTCCAAAAGAACCAAGGGCTTGGGTCACTTTTCCAACCCTGTCCTTTGTAGCACACAACTTGTCCTCTATGCTCCAGATGCATGTACTTTACTGCTGCTGCTGTTCTTCGTGGTCAATCATGGACCTGTCAACTCCAACACACTGCATGATCTCTTCAGTACTGGGCCATCAATTTCACCTGAGTCTGCACCTTCACCAGTTGCCTTCCATGACCTCTCAAAGTGCTGGGCCTTAGCTGCTCTGCATTATCCCTTCATGCCTTCAAAACCAGTACCACGAGGTTAAGACTCACACACTACCAAGTCCAGCCACAGCACAAGGTACCACCTTGATTATCTCTAGAACACTTCCTCTGTGCTCTCAGAAAACACTTCACAGATGATGCCACTTCAATGATGCTGGTTTCTTCTTAATCACTGCTAATTTCTTAGCTCCTGCTAACCAGCATCAACAGTCCCAGTAATGCAAAGTTTTCACTCTAGTAGTTCTGGTATCTTGTTAATCACAGCTGATTCTTCAGCCCCAGTTAACCAGAACCACAGAATCTTCACAAAGTAACAATGGCCCTGAAAAGAGGCTTTCATTTTCCCTCTAAAATTTCACAAGCCAGGCTTCCATCTTCTGCACGGTTCTCAACATTATCTTCCAAGCTCCTACACAACATCCCACAGCGTTCTTAACACAGAATGGATCTTCTAACCCAAAGTTCCAAAGTCCTTCCACAGTCCTCCCAAAACATGGTCAGGTTGACACAGGAATACCCCACTCCAGATACCAATTTGTCTTAGTCAGGGTTTCTATTCCTGCATAAACATTATGACCAAGAAGCAGTTGGGGAGGAAAGGGCATCCACTCACAATTTCCACATTGATATTCATACCAAAGGATGTCAGGACTGTAACTCAAGCAAGACAATAAGAAACATTTCTTGTATCCCCTTGAACTTTGTATGATTATTTTCAGGATTATAAAGAATTAGAAATGTTTAAAGGCTTCCCCATATTGAATGCATTTATGGGTTTCCCATTCATAATGATGAAGATTTGGGAAATCTGAAAAGGTTTCACCATATTATATTCCTAAATTTATTTGCAGTATGAATTGTTTCATTGTGAAGACTCTAAAATATTCAAAAAGTTTCACCATATTAAACACACTCAGCCTTTTGTTACATTTTGTTTTCTTTTGTGTCTTTGAATATGACTGACAAGTGAAAGCAATACCACATGGCTTGTAGACATCGGATTTCTCACCTCTATGTCTTCTTTTATGTATTTGAAGATTTTAATGCACAAGGCTCTGTTCACTTGTTCATTTCATAGTGTTTTTCTCAACTGTGTCTCTTTTTATTTACTTAGAGACTACTGTGACTTATAAAATGTTTACCACATTGCCTATATTCATAGGGTTTATATCTAGTGTGTATACTTTTGTGTTGGGAGATGACTCTTTTGTACAATTGCTTTCCCTAATTGGTGTTATTCAGAGGATTTCTCAAAACCTCATGTTCCTTACAGATTTGAAGATGATTGTGATGTAGAAGTGTTTTAAAACATTGCCAATATTCATAGGGTTTCTCTCCTGTATGTGTTGCTTTATATATTTGGAGGCCACTGCTTTGTGAAAAAGCTATAAAAGCACCATTGCTAACATTCAAAAATCTCTCTCCTATACGTGCTCTTTCATGATTTTGTTGATGACTGCTTTTTGAAAAAGTTTAACCACATTGGTTAAAATCAAAGCATTTCTCTCAACTATATGTGCTTTTATGTGTGTAAAGACTATTGGTTTTCGAAAAAGCTTTACCACATTGGTTACGTTTAAAAGGTTCCTCTCTGGTATATGTTCATTTATGTACTTGGAGATCAATGCTTGCTGCAAAGGCTTTATAACATCAGATACCTACATAGAGTTTCTCTCCTGTATGGTCTTTTCTCTTTAAAGGTCACTCCTTCCTGCAAAGACTTTACCACATTGGTTACATTCCTGGGTTTTTCAGCTGTGTGTGTTCGATTATGATATTCAAGACCACTGCTTCCTTCAAAGGGTTTACCACCTTGGTTACATTCATATGGTGTCTCTCCTGTATTTATCTTTTATGGCATTGGAGAACACTGCTTCCTGCAAAGGCTTTACCATACTAGTTACATTCATAGGGTCTCTCTCCTGTATGTGTTTGCTTATGTATTCGGAGATGACTGCTTTGTGCAAAAGCTTTACCACATTGTTTACATTCATAGGGTTTCGCTCCTGAATGTGTTCGTTTATGTTTTTGGAGGTCACTACTGCTTGCGAAGGCTTTACCACATTGTTTACATTCATATGGTTTCTCTCCGGTATGTGTTCGCTTATGTATTTGGAGGACTCTCCTTGTTATAAAAGCTTTACCACATTGGTTACATTCATAGGGTTTCTCTCCTGTATGTGTTCGGTTATGGATTTGGAGAGTACTGCTTTCTGCAAAGGCTTTACCACATTGGTTACATTCATAGGGTTTGTCTCCTGTATGTGTTCGCTCATGTTTGTGGAGATGACTGCTATGTGCAAAGGCTTTACCACATTGTTTACATTCATAGGGTTTCTCTCCTGTATGTGTTCGTTTATGTTTTTGGAGGTCACCACTTCTTGCAAAGGCTTTTCCACATTGGTTACATTCATAGGGTTTCTCTCCTGTATGTGTTCGCTTATGTATTCGGAGATGACAGCTTCTTGTAAAGGCTTTACCACATTGTTTACATTTATAGGGTTTCTCTCCTGTATGTGTTTGCTTATGCCTTTGGAGAGTATAGATTACTGCAAAGGCTTTACCACATTGGTTACATTCATAGGGTTTGTCTCCTGTATGTGTTCGCTTATGCATTTGGAGAGTATAGATTACTGCAAAGGCTTTACCACATTGGTTACATTCATAGGGTTTGTCTCCTGTATGTGTTCGCTTATGCATTTGGAGAGTATAGATTACTGCAAAGGCTTTACCACATTGGTTACATTCATAGGGTTTGTCTCCTGTATGTGTTCGCTCATGTTTGTGGAGATGACTGCTATGTGCAAAGGCTTTACCACATTGTTTACATTCATAGGGTTTCTCTCCTGTATGTGTTCGCTTATGTATTCGGAGATGACTGCATTCTGAAAAGGCTTTACCACATTGTTTACATTCATAGGGTTTCTCTCCTGTATGTGTTCGTTTATGTTGTTGGAGGTCACCACTACTTGCAAAGGCTTTTCCACATTGGTTACATTCATAGGGTTTCTCTCCTGTATGTGTTCGCTTATGGATTTGGAGGTCACTCCTTCTTTTCAAAGCTTTACCACATTGGTTACATTCATACTGTTTCTCTCCTGCATGTGTTCGATTATGTATTTGGAGATGACAGCTTCTTGCAAAGACTTTACCACATTGTTTACAGTCATAGGGTTTCTCTCCTGTATGTGTTCGCTTATGTATTTGCAGGACATTCCATGTTCTAAAGTCCTTACCACATTGGTTACAGTCATGGTGTTTCTCTCCATTATGTTTAATTTGATGCCTTTGTCTACCACTCTCATATGCAAAGGCTTTACCACATTGAATAAACTCAGAGGGTTGCTCTGCAGAACAACTTCTTTCATGCCTGCAAATAAAATTTGCACACGTGAAATCTTTCTTACACTGATTATACTGATGAGTCTTTTTATCTGTATGAATTGTTTTAAATTTTGGTTTCATTGAACAGAGCAATCTAATGTTAACATAATATTACTTTGTTTATATTCAAAGGAGTTCTAATAAATTATGAATTGTTTTACATCTTCGAGGATATATGAAATGGGAACAGTATTGATTATCAGGCTCACATTTATAACATACTTTTTCTATAAAATGTTACTCACATATTTGAAAAAAAACAGGAAGAACTCACAGTGTTTGCACAATGATTGCATTCACAAATTTTGTTATCATGAGAGTAATACTACATTTGGAATATGAACAAATGCAAAAGAAAAAAAAATTTCTACTGCCTTAATTCTCATTACTATTTTCAGCAGTTAGAGTTGGTAAATGTCCCCAGGAATGTTCGGAAACAAATTTTTTATAAACTAATATAGCACATTTAGTATGTTGTTCAAAATATGTTATACTGCATATCCTCTAATTGTTCTGGAAAAGTGAAAGGTATGTGGCTTCTTTCAATGCCCCAGTGATCACAAGGCTTGTATCAATCGTAACCTATGACATCCACATCAAAAGAAGAATAACAAGTGAAAATTCCACATTACATTCACAGCTGACTTTTTTTTGTCACAGAGATGTGGTATAGAGATTAAGGTTTTTCCACAAAACCATTTTTGAATCTTATGAACTGTTCATCTCACTAAATTTAGCAATGTTATTACAAGTATATCATTGAGCTCAGATATACTATGGATTATTTGCTCATTACTAGGTTTTAGACATATACTTGTCACCTAATCACTGTGTGTTCCTTTTGCAATAGCTAAGTGATATGAGACTGAAGACACTCACACTTGTATAGCATGGCTGTACTAGGCTTGATTTAAACAGTAACATATGTGTTAAGCCATTATTTCTCTGTCTTTGACCTAATGGAATGTCTTGCAAACAACAGTTACATATCTGCCATAAACATATATGATTTTTATGAAAGTCAGTAAACATCCATCACTGAAAGCAGTGCTTATTGTACCCTATTGGTTTTCTTTACTACTTGTACCACAAGTTAAACTTTCTTCATAGGCATTTTCTCCTCAGCTTGCAGAGTAAAATTACCTTCCATGACTTCTAGAAGTTTGAAAATGGTCTTCAATCGTATGTTCTTCCCAAATGTAACCTAAACCCAGTACCAGAGAAAGTATGTTACATTATTGGCTATTAAACAGTATTTATTAACTCCATTGAACTTTAAAACCATGAGTGATTTATTCATCATATTCTTCCTCATTCTCAATTGAAATTATAAAAACAAATAACAATAACAAAGAAACAGTTGTGCATACATGTTATAAAGTAAATAAAAAAATCATAATATTACCTATAGCTGTGAGATTCCTATAGGTCTCTAGCATCACATCTTTGTAGAGACTCTTCTGAGAAGGATCCAGCAAAGCCCACTCATCCTGAGTGAAGTTCACCTGCACGTCATCATAGGTGACTAAATCCTAAAAGATTCGATACGTGTGTATATAAAAAAATATGATACAGACAACAGTGTAAAGGTGTACTTCAAAATGAGTATTCGCTGACTGCCCTGCCCACCCACATAGTACTTTTTATCCAGTCTTTCACAGTTGGACAACAAAAACTTAAGTAAATAAATGATCTCTGGGAACCTGATGCCTTAGTATTAAGATGTTAATACATGGAACCATGTAGAATGCTGCTAGACCTTCACCCATTTTTTGTTCCCTGAGACCCAATATGCAAGAGTGCCCTTAGGACTGCAGTTTCCTCTCACCTGTCCATGCTACCTGCAGATACAAAAGACCTTTTCCATCTCCCCTTCCTTTCTTGCCACATGTCTGTGTCTTAGCCCCCAAGTATGGGCAGACACACCCTTCTCAACCATAGCCAGTACTCCCGAAGAACAAGCAGTCTGTCTAAAGACCAAGACCACTATCTGTTATCCTAGACATAATTCTCACAGTAGCCCACAGAACTGCAACACAATATCAGGGAAAGCTTCCTCTGCCCATTTCCATGTGGCCAATTTTCAACTTTTCTTCAATAACTAATACAACTACACCAGGAACAATGTGAACTTGACCAATGTTACCTGTGCTAGTATGTGTATAGAAATAAAATCATATTTCCTGACTCCGATAAAAATAACATAAATAAGTGACCCTGAAACTGTTATAAATCTGACCCTCCAGATACTACTGATCTGTCTTCAAACAGAGAGGCCCCATGCTCTAGAGTTCTCATTGAAATTGTTGATGATGAGAAAGTTGGACTATGGCTCAATAGCTGTTTATGAC
The DNA here is from genome assembly GCF_000001635.26 of Mus musculus. NCBI lineage: Eukaryota > Metazoa > Chordata > Mammalia > Rodentia > Muridae > Mus > Mus musculus. The sequence continues at coordinate 175,877,409 of NC_000068.7, read as the reverse complement.
CCTTAGTAATTTCATGTTAAACCAGCCCCACCGAAGTATACAAAACAATGCTGAATGATAATTTAATGTCTGCTTCCTGCCATATGCATTATGTTCCAATCTGTCCTATCCACCCACCCAGCACCATCAACACCTGAGAAACTTCTGCATGTCAGAAGCTTTTTTTGTAACCAAGAATTGAGGTTCTGTGAATCATGCCATTTTGACAATAGTTAACAGAAAGGTAAAACGAATCTAATCAAATATTTCTGAAGGATGATCGCTGACAGCTCTTTACTACTAACTTCTAAAGTATTTATAAAACTAGTCACACAAAACTGAATACAGAAGGGTCAGGAATTCTAGAAATCAAACCATTGCTTTTCCAATGTTGTCCTACTACACACCAAAGGCAATTCCTGTATATACACACTGCATAGTGACATTTAAGTTTCATACCTTGCCACTCCCAGGGCTACCGAGCCTCTGGGAGCCCTGTAAATCCACACTTAGGAAGAGTCAAAGGACGAGGAGCTCTGTTATGATCACCACATGGACCAACAGAACCACACTCTGACCCATAGTCCATTTAGAACCAGCAGATCAGACTCAAATAGCTCTGCAGACTTGCTCCTCCTGTATTCTCAGTGGAGATTACTATAATAACCAGGGGATGGCTTGTAGTCTTCCAGGCAGCTTGTAACACATGCATCTGAGGAGAATCCTGTAAAGAACCTGTAAGCTACCTTCCCCTAGTGTTCCTGATTGTTAGTCCTGCCCAAAGTCCCTCATTAGCTTGGAAAAGCCAGCGGGGCCTCAGGGCAACAGTGGCTCCTCTACTGTGGGATCACAGAGCAAAAGACTCAGACAGCTGAAACCTTCCAAGCTCAACTGTTACACCCTACAAGCAGACATAGCCCTAGTCTGGAAAATTTACATTGAAAAGAATATTCTAGTCCTGCAGACCAAGTATTTTCCATTTAAAAGGCCTAGGGTCCTTTCTTTGTATATTCAATTATGCATGCAGCCAACTCTTCTTCATAGTGGGGTGGTCCTGCAGACAACCTGGGATCAAATTCATACATTAACAATATTAAAAGTAAAAGTGGCTATGAATTTTAAAGATAGAAACTTTTAATGGGCAAAAAGAGGGAAGAAAATGAAGAAATAAAATGTAAAGACATCACTGCTTCTAGGTATGGTGGAGGAGAAAGTATATTATACACAAAAGAGTGAACACAGCCAGACCCAGTTATACCTGGGATAGTATAGAGTAGACATGACCTGGGACCTTGTGGAGAGAGGAAGGAGGGCAGAAGCAAGAGTCAGATCAGGATGATTAATGATAGATGAAAAGTCCAGTTCCTAAATGATTGAATTGCATAAGGAATGGCAGCTGGGAGATTGGCAGTCCTACTGCTGGGGTAGATGGTGAGGTATGCCAGCAATATGGTGTCACAACGAGGGCCTGTGATCTCATTTGACATTGCCCTAATCTGAAAAATGCCTGAAGATGACCAGTATGGAATTTTACTGATTGTGTAAAATTGATTACTTGACTCCTCACGGTGAATGTCAACCACTGCCAAAGCAGAAAGGCCTCACCTACCTTATTCCTCCTCCTTTTCTGTGCTGCAAGTAGACCAGCTTCAAAGTTGGTCAGTGAACTCAACCTTATACCTGTCCCTCTTTATTTGTAATCCCCTAATTTGTAACCCTGTAACCCAGGGAGGTTAGACAACACTCATTCCCTGGTGTCTTTTGTCTCACTGATCAGTCAGAACCCAGCCTGAAAGCAGTTGTAGGAATGTTTTCCAAGCCCTGGGCAGCAGAGGGAGGATTAGGAGTTCAAAGCAAGTCTTAACTGCATGGCATAAAGAAAGTAGGAGCTACAGGAGATGTTTCTCTAAACATACAGATGTGAAATCTCTTTAAAAATAGGAATGAAATTCTTAATTTGGGGAAAATATTGGAGAATAGAAACACGTAAGACGTCAAATCACCTATGCATAATGAAAATGAAATTCAGAAAAGTAATACCAAAATTTAATATTTAAAAAGATCAATATAATTGAAAAAATATATTCCTGTACTGATTTGAAAAAGATCAGGCCCTTCCTGGTAGAAGGAATGTCATTAATAAGATAGCATTTGACCTTGCCCCTATGTGCTTTGTTAACTACTGAGACCTATAATGTGACACACACAGTTACAAGTAATGGCATGTGTTTTACATTTTTGAGCTCACTTAAATATGTCACCCAAGGATTGCACATGTTTATCTAATACAGATCCTGAAATGGGAATTCATTACTAACTGGTTCTAGCTAACCTGCCCAAATTAAACACCCACCAATCAGATTTTACTAAACTATATCCATAAATTAATATAATCTGTGAAGTTATCAAATTATTCTCACTGCCCTAATCAGGTCCTTCTCCATAACAGTGACCCCTGCAGCATACTCCCCCTCTGGTCTGTGACCTAGCTCTTGTCAGCACTGTTTTATCTGACAGTGTACACAGTAAGCTGTTCCTCTGGTTCTCATCCTGCCAAGTGTATTTCCACACACAAGCCCCTGCCACAAAGGTTTTGTCCAGATGCAGGCTTATAATAAAGTTACTCAGAGGCCACAGCCTGGTCCAAAAGGAGAGACTAAGTCCACAAGGGACCTCACAGGTGGCCCCATCTGTCTGGCTGAGGCTTACCATCCTGCCTCTGGGAAGACCTATTACACAGGCATCCTTTGCTAAGATGCTTGCTCACCCCACTTCGTTGGAGATGAAGTTGCACTTACCATGTCTGAAGTTCTAAGCTTGCCTGAGCTAACCTCACAGCATTCAGTAAAAATAATAAGAACCGATTCCACAGAAAATCTGAGAGCAGCTGAGTTACACAGAGAAACTTGCAGGCTTAGTACCTGGAAGAGTCACCTCCTCTTCTGCCTGGCAACTCCATGTGGAGGTTTTGATTGGCCATTGAGTCTTGAGTGACATGAGGACCATGCTTAGGGTCAGAGTGTCTGTAGGGACACAGCACAATGGTTCGAGCCTGGGCCAATCCTTTTCCATATCTGCAGATTTCCAGTTCAGTAGCACTAGTGTGTCTCCTCCAATGGCCTACCTGTCTGATCCCCTGCCAAGCCCTTCTGAGGGGCTAAGATTCTTGATCCCTGCTGCTTACCTGCCTGCCTCTCCACCTTTCTGGTCAGTGACCCTGGGTTCACTGCTTTGAAAGGTTGGAGCTTGCCTGAGCTCCAAATCCAGCGCTCAGGAGGCATTTCCCCTTCTTCCTCCTGGAATCAAGCTGGGTAGCTTGCATACCCCATCAATCAGCTGACACTGGAGTTACCAAACTGTCCACAGGTGGTCAGTGCCAGAATATTAGCAACTGAAGAGGGATTTTAGGATATAAGATTTTGTTTTGTGGCTTCAGGCTGGGTTCAGGTAAATTGCAAGTACTTTCTACCTAATGGCTATGAGACAAGGCTCAGAGCAAAGCAGGACACATGTCACTGAGGAGCACTCAGTGCATTAATCAGAACAATTGTCCTCACTGGGTTGGTAAAACAAACATAACAACAACAAACCCACACCTATATTAGTAAAATATATCACTGTTCTGATTTGAAAAAGACCAGGCCCTTCTTGGTAGAAGGAATGGCATTAATAAGATAGTGTTTGACCTTGCCCCTAAGTGCTTTGTTAACTACTGATGTCTACAATGTGACACACACAGCTACAGATAATGTCATGTGTTTAATATTTGTGGGCTCACTTAAATATGTCACCCAAGGATTGCACATATCTCATAATACAGATCCTAAAATGGGAATTCATTACCCACTGGTTCAAGCTAACCTGCCCAAATTAAACACCCACGAATCTAGTTTTATATACGTCCATGCATAATTAATACAATCTGTGAAATTACAAAATCATTCTCACTGCCCTAATCAGGCCCTTCTACATAACAGTGGCCCCTGCAGCATACTCCCCTTTCCTTTGGTCTGTGACCTAGCTCTTGTCAGCACTGTTTTACCTGACAGTGTACACAGTAAGCTGTTCCTCTGGTTCTCACCTGCCAAGTGTATTTCCACACACAAGCCCCTGACACAAAGGTTTTTTCCAGTGCAGTCTTATAATAAAGTTACTCAGAGGCCACAGCCTGGTCCAAAAGGAGAGACTAGGTCCACAAAAGACCTCACAGGTGGCCCCATCTGTCTGGCTGATGCTTACCATCCTGGCTCTGGGAAGACCTAGTACACAGGCATCCTTTGCTAAGATGCTAGCTCCTCCTCTTTGTGGGACATGACACTGCACTTACCATGTGTGAAGTTCTGAGCTTGCTTGAGCTAAATTCACAGCATCCAGCGAAGACACTAAGAACAGATCACACAGAAACACTGAGATCAGCTGAGTTACACAGAGAAACTTGCAGGCTTGGTACCCGGAAGTCACCGCCTCTTCTAACTGGCAGCTCCATGTGGAGGTTCTGATTGGCTATTGAATCTTGAGTGACATGAGCAACACCCTTAGGGTTAGAGTTTGCTGAAGGGACACAATATAGTGTTTCCAGCCTGGGCCAATCCTTTTCCATATCTGCAGATTTCCAGTTCAGTAGCACCAATGTGTCTCCTCCAATAGCCTACCTGTCTGTTCTCCCGCCAAGCCCTTGGGAGGGGCTAAGATTCCTGATCCCTGCTGCTTACCTGCCTGCCTCTCCACCTTTCTGGTCAGTGACCCTGGGTTCACTGCTTTGGAGCTTGCCTGAGCTCCAATGACAGGACTCAGGAGGCAATTTCCCTTCTTCCTCCTGGAATCAAGCTGGATAGCTTGCATATCCCATTAATCAGCTGACACTGGAGTTACCAAACTGTCCACAGGTGGTCAGTGCCAGAATATTAGCAACTGAAGAGGGTTTTTTGGACACAAACTTTGTTTTGTGGCTTCAGGCTGGGTTCAGGTAAATTGCAAGTACTTTCCACCTAATGGCTATGAGACAAAGCTCAGAGCAAAGCAGGACACATGTCACTGAGGAGCACTCAGTGCATTAATCAGAACAATTGTCCTCACTGGGTTGGTAAAACAAACATAACAACAACAAACCCACACCTATATTGGGAAAAATATATCACTGTACTGATTTGAAAAAGATCAGGCCTTTCTTGGTAGAAGGAATGGCATTAATAAGATAGTGTTTGACCTTGTTCCTATGTGCTTTGTTAACTACTGAGATCTATAATCTGACACACACAGCTCCAGCTAATGGCATGTGTTTTACATTTCTGATACATTCTATCTATATAGTACAGATCCTAAAACAGAAATTCATTATCACTGGCTCAAGCTAACCTGCACAAACTAAGCACCCACCAATCTAATTTTATTTAATATCATGCATTATTTAATACATGCTGTTAAATTACAAAATTATTCACCCTGCCTGACTCTTATCCTTCTCTAGAATGGTGACACCTGGAGCAGATTCTCTTATGGTTTTATCTATGATCAAGCTATCTCCCGCCCTGTTTCACCTGACAGAGATAACAGTAAACCATTGCTCCCGTTCTTATCTAAAGGTGGAAGATATGGAGGGTTCATTATATGACTCAAATGAGCAATTATAAAACACTTTTTTGCTACATTCTTTTTTTTTTTTTTTTTTAAAGATTTTTTTATTTATTATATGTAAGTACACTGTAGCTGTCTTCAGACACTCCAGAAGAAGGAGTCTTGATCTTGTTTCAGATGGTTGTGAGCCACCATGTGGTTGCTGGGATTTGAACTCCGGACCTTCGGAAGAGCAGTCGGGTGCTCTTTTCCCACTGAGCCATCTCACCAGCCCGCTACATTCTTTAACTCAAGAATTTAGGAATTTATATCAAGAGGAAAGCAAGGCCATTGTCCTGGGTAGCAGCAGACCAGGATCAAGGCTACCTGAGTCAAAATAGCTTGTCTTAGAAACATCTCTATATGGGGAAGAAGAGACAGCTCTCCCAGAACTGACATGTCACCCCAGAAAAAATCTCTCCATATACAACTAAAATATTAATTAGGAAAAATGTCTTAATGACAGCATGGATTCAGCTGCGGCTAATGCTCAAAGACCAGGCAGCCAAAAACAGGTTTTGGATTCCACACATGCTCTCACCCATAAGTTTCTTTCCTGTTCAGTCCCCAGGTTATTTTGAACAATTTTAATATGGACTGGAGATTACAAATCCTACTTAAGACTGCTAGGAGATTTACACAGCAAAGACCCCCAGAATCACTGATTAAGTGTCTCAGAGCCCTGAAATAGCAAGCCATTTCTCAGAGATGGGTTCCTGAGTTGGAGGTCGCAGGAGATGAGAAAAATAGCAAAAGTAGAAGGTAGAATTTACAACAGCTGCAGTGGGGAGAGCTTACACAAGCTATGTCTTATGCCAAGTAAACTTTTTAAGAGTAGCATCACCCGGGCGTGGTGGGGCACGCCTTTAACCCCAGCACTTGGGAGGCAGAGGCAGGCGGATTTCTGAGATCGAGGCCAGCCTGGTCTACAGAGTGAGTTCCAGGACAGCCAGGGCTATACAGAGAAACCCTGTCTCAAAAATAAAATCAAAAAAAAAAAAAAAAAAGTAGCATCTTGTATCCTACTTACAGGGATAAGTGGAAAGAAATGGAGACCTCTATGAAGTTTGCAGAAGCTAGAATACACTGGGACAAATTCAGGAGAAGTCTAATAAAACAACCCTGCACAAGGGAACTGCCAAGTATCTAAAAAAAAACATTACTGACCAAGCCCCCAGTGCACTTGGGGACCCTACTCAGTGCAGGGTGGCACAGAATTACTGCATGGCACAGCAGAGACGGAGGTAGAGTTGACTGGCACTGCAGAAGTGGGTTTGCAACTTCCCCTCCCTGCCTGCATTCCTTTGTATTTGCTGGAACCCTCGCACCAAGGCTGGCAAGAGATCTCCGTGGAAAACCTTTGGTACCCAAGTCCACAAGCTACTAGGGCTACTGAGCTTCCCTCATCCCCATTAATCCACACTCAGGAAGGGTCAAAGGAAAAGGGCCTCTGCTATGATCACCACATGGACCAACAGAACCACAGTCCTTGGAAATAGCAGAACTGACTCAGATAACTCAGGAAACTTGCTCCTCCTGGCCTGGCAAAGGAGACAATTACAATCACCATGACATGGCTTTTGGCCTTCTTCACAGTTTGCAACAGATGGCTCTGAAGAGACTCCCATAAAGAACCCCAAGCTACCTTCCACTAGGGTTCCTGATAGAGAGGCATGGACAGAGTCCCTCATTAGCCTGGAAAACACAGCTGGGACTAGGACAACAGCAGCTCCTCCACTGTAAGATCACAGAGCAAATGATTCAGACAGCTGAAGCTTTCCTGGCTCAGCAATTCCGCCACAGTTGCAGACAGAGCTCTAGTCTGGGAAATTTGCATTCACTAGAATTTTCCAGACTCCACTTATTTTCCTTTTTAAAGGCACAGAGCCTTTCTTTGCAATTAAAGAGCATTATTAAATTATACAGGCAATGTCCAGTGCAGCCATCTCTGCTTCATACTTGGGAAGCCCTGCAGCCAAACTGCAATCAAATTCACACAGTAACAAAAATTAAAAAGAAAACCTCCCGCCAGAAGGCAATCCTGTACTCCAGTACTCCAGCCCCGGACCTGACCAAGGACGCTCGCTCGCGTGGGAACCATTCAGTGGCCCCTATCCCCCAACTTCTCCTCCCTTTGGCCCCGAAGCCAGTGCCACCCCTGGGACCCCATTCTGTCCTAAGCACTTCCGGGGTATCCAGCGTGGGATGCTGGAGGCTGGGAACCTGGTGCCTAGAGCTGCCCTTTTCCACCACCCACCGAGTTGGGTCCGTGCCTTCCCATGGCCAGACAGCCACCCGCGGCCATGTGGAAAGCGTCCTGCAGTCCTCCCGCTCCTGCCTGCCCAGGGCAATGGATCTCTGGCCAGAAGCGAGTTCTCTCCCACTCCCCTCTTTTCCCCACACCGACGGCACCGCAGGAGATGACCTGGCACTTACCATGTTTGGAGTTCTGAGCTTGACTAACCTTCTCTCACAACACCCAGTAGAGTCACGCAGAACACATCACACAGAAACTCCCATGACCGCTGAGTTACAGAAAGGAGCTTGCAAGCTTGACCTGGAAGAGCCGCCTCCTCTTCTGACTGGCTGGTCCATGTGGAGGCTCTGATTGGCTATTGAGTCTTGAGTGACATGAGCACCACCCTTAGGGTTAGAGTATGTTAAAGAGACAGGGCACAGAGGTTCCAGCTTTGGCCAAACCTTTTCCAGATCTGCAGATTTGAAGTTCATTAGCACAAGTGCCTCTCATCCAATTGCTTACCGGTCTGTCCTCCCATCAAGCCCCTGGGAGAATGTAAGACTTCACATCCCTGCTATTCAACTGCCTGCTTCTACCCCCTTATGGGCAGTAACTCTATGCTTCCCTGCTTTGCAAATTTGGAGCTTGCTTAAGCTCCAATCACAGCACTCAGAAGATATTTCCACTTCTTCCTCCTGGATTCAAGTTGGATGGCTCTCACAGTCAATAAATCAGATTACAATGGAGTTAAAGCTGTCCCAGATGTGGAAATGTGCCCAGAATATTAACAATTAAGAAAGATTTTAGAAAGCAATATTTGTTTGGTGCCTTCAGGCTGGGTTCAGCTACACTGCAAGGACTGTTCAACTGGTGTTTCTGAGACAAGCCTCAGAGCAAAGCAGGAAACAACAACCACAAACCCCACAGCTGTGCTATCAAAGATTCTCCTGATGAACAGAGCTGATAGAATGAATCTCTATTATATAGTTAATGCATTTATTAGAATGACTCACAGGATGCCATTCAACCAGTCCAAAAATGGCTGTCTACACATTTAAAATTTCCAATAGTGGTTCAGTTCATGTGGCTTGACGTCTCAACTAGTCTTCATTATATACCTTAATTTTCAAAATTATGCACTACTGCCAAAAATAAAACAAAAAAAACAAACAAACACACACAATAACAACAACAACAACAACAAAAAGTTGTTAGAAAGAGGTAGGGCATTAAGGCAAAGAGATAGAGCTACCATCTTCAATGTCCTTTATATATGTAGGCTGTCACCATAAACTGTTGCCTAGATCCAAGGTGGATCTTATCACCCCAAAAGACCCAGATTAAAAATACTTTTCCCAGATTGAAAACTACAATTAAGAAAAATCCCTCACAGTACCCAACTCTTTCTGTTTCAGCTAATTCCAGATGTGTTCAATTTGACTGACAAGAATACCTAGCACAGCAGACAAGACAGAACAGCTTCAAAAGATTTTTCCGGTGATGGGTAAGGAGAGCACAGGAGCCATTTCCAAAGCAACGCCTTTCTTCAAGTGTGGGAGCATTGAGATTTTACTCAGGGAATCTAGACACATTTACACATAGATCTGCCTACTCCTATGAATGTTAAGTTAAATTCTTTTCTGAAGATGATCAAATGTAAAAGCTGAGATATTGAAGGGCATTCTTACCTCATAGTCATCCAGAATCATCCATAAATTATAAAAATGTTGGACATAAATGCATCTGGAAAGTTCCTCTTGGATTACAAGGTCTTAGCTGTAAATCAAGGGAAAGGTGAGAACTCATTTTGAACTCCACCAAAGTGGGAGCTTGCAATATGGGTGTGGTCAGAAGAGATTAAAGCCTGAAAATGCACCCAAGTGTCACACCTCTTCCAAAAAGGCAGACCAGTGTTCCTTCCCAAACAGTTCCACAAACTAGGAAGTCTATGGGAGCCATATTAATTTAACCTATGAGTCTATGGGAGCCATGTTAATTTAACTACCATCTGTCTCCTCAAACTAAAAAACACCTGTTTATCTAACATCACTGTACCATATCCTAAAGAGAGCCTATTATGCTTTCCACACACAATGTCACAAAGGAAGCCTTACCAGAAAGAATCAGAGCATTATAAACAATAAACAGAACAAACAAGACCAAAATTCAACAGGGAATCCATCAAAACTTACAGTTTCTTGTTCAGCAACTTGAGATTATGATGAAATTGCCTTAGCCACAAGGTCTTAGGAATTCCCACTCTTCTAGCTCTGTCACCTGAAGCACACACAGCTTTGTTTCCTCAAAGTCACTATCTTCTTTCAGCTTTCCTCAAAGCTGGTGTTTGTATCTCAAATCTATAATGTATAGCACTCTCTCTTATTTTATTGAAAGTAGGTTAGTGGGCTACAGGGATCATTCAGTTGTTGTTAAGAGCACTGCCCAAACCCATTTCACTTCCTAGCACTCAAATGGGAGTTCGGTCATCTGTAGCTACACTTCTATGAAAATACTTGAGTATAAGCTGGTACCTGTCATTGACTTGGATGGTTACATAAGTGATACATTTGCTCTAAGTCCTGACATCTAGATGTAAGATTAATGATATCAAAGTATACCTCTGTTGCCAAGGACCAAGCCTGGGCTTGGAGACTGGTAGAGAGAGAAGGGGTGTCTGGGAGCATGAAAACAAAGGACTGGTAGTCAAGTCCTGTGTCCAAGCTGTCAGTCTATGCTCTGCAGGAGACAGCTTCCCATCCTCCTTTCGCTGTATTCTGTTTTCTTTCTGATCTGCTTGCTCTGCAGGTCTCCAGACAGCTCTCTGTCTATGTTCTGCTGGAGACTGTTCACCAAGCAGCTATCTCCTGCTATTCTAAAAAATTCACTCAATAGTTCATCTCCTGCATACCATAACCAGAATCTATTATTATATCTCTCAAACCTGCCATTTACTCCAGTTTTCCTTTTGATTGTCTTAAGAAATAGATCCTGTATCCACAGGAACTTAATTCTTATGAGACAGGAAGCATACATTTTCTTTTAACCTTACAAAAGCAGATATTTGCCTGCCTCTGTGAAGCATAAAGGCTAAGCTCAAACTGGCTGGGTGGGACCCAGGCCTGAAATTACCATTTCTAACACACATGAGACTAAATTTGCTCTTTCCCAGGCTGATCCTGAAATCAGTAAACTGTCAGCCTTTCTAAGCATCATCATCATCAACAACAACAAAAACATTAGCTGGGTGAGATCTTCTGTTATCACCACTTTCCAAATCTCTTTATCTCCTTCCTTAGTATCTTTCTGAGAAGTTGGCTTTCATTCCTTTAGATTCTTGACGTCCCTCATAATTTATATACATTATTATTTATTGAGAAATAATATATTTTTAATCGATGTTTTAGGGGTCTGTTCCACAGTCTTAAGGGCTGTCTTGAAAGTCCCAGCATTTACCATTTGGCTGAGACATGAGCCACACCTTTGCTTTTGGACTTGTGCTGTTTCTGATCATCATGCACTCATTAATGTTAACAGGGAGAACATTCCTTAAAGGAGGATTGTAAAATATGTACATTATTCTGTAAACAAGCCTTAAGCTCATGGTAGTCATTAGCACTTTCAGAGGCCCACATCCACTGGTCCTGTGGGAGGGGCAGAAACCATGCCATTCTGTAGTAACCAAGTTTTTATATGGTTTCCAGGGCAGAATAGAGCATCAGCAACTAGGCAAAATATGATTGGTGGAACAGTGCACCCTTTAAACTGGTCTTTAGGGAATGAGGTGACCAGGAACTTCCCTTGTCTGAAAGGGGGCAATGGTCCATCCTGTGGAATGTGTCCCCACCCACAGGTTGTCCTGCCCTGTGGTCTGAGAAATGTTAATTACCCTCTCCCTTATGGAGGGGCAAGTGTTTCATGACCTTCGCAAAGTTCCTGAGTTGACCTTTTCAAGAGACCTTATTGCGAAGCTGTGGATAAAGTAAGACTCTGGCAAGCATCACCTTACAGGGAAACCCCTGAGTGAACAATGCAGAGCAGAAAATCAATGCAAAAAGCAAGAGGAATTTATTGTTTGAATGTTTTGGGATTATACTACACCTGAAGGAGAGGTGGTGACCTCGTGCAGCCCATTCATTAATTTTTTTATACAGTTTTCAGAGCAGCAGCAAGTAGACACAATATGACTAGTGGAAGAGTGTACCCTTTAAAGAGTTTGGTCTTTATGAGCTGAGGTAGCAAGGGCTTTTCTTGGCTGTGGGGGCAGGGGGAGTTCAGAGGAGAGGTGGTGGGGGTATGCGACCTGTCTCTTCACCTTGAGGAGTGTGTCTATGTGCTCTGGGTTTCCCTTATCTGCATGTGGTCAGCAGTAGGTCCCCCCTATGGTCTGCAGAATTTAATTAAATTAGCTTCTCCCTTCTGGAGCACAGGGGTGCCTACATGTTCTATGACCATTGTCTTTCAGGAGGGGAGGGGTCTGGTGGAATTTCCCAAAGTTGCTGAGCTCACCTTTTCAGTAGCATGCAATGCATTTCTTCAGTCCAGGCACTCAGAACTCAGAGGAGATCCCTGAGATTTTGGATAGCCATTATTACATATCAACACAAACACACACACACACACACACACACACACACACTCACACACTCACAGGAAAAGAAAAACAAAATTAATAACATGATAAAAAGAGCATTGGGGAATTGGGACAGTACTATAACCCTTAAAGTTATTTAAGATGTTTGGATCCAATGCCATACAATCATTTTCAAAAATGAATATAGCCAAACATAATAGCATGTGCTATCAATTCCAGCAGTTTGGAGGCAAATTCACATCCATGAATTTGAGGACACAATGTTCTACATAGTCACGTCCATATTTTTAAAAAATAGTTATGGTTGCACTGTCAAGAACAAAGGAGCAATGACCTAAATGATGTGAAGTAAAAAGTTATTTTATTGCCAGACCAATCCTGCAGTCTCCTCTGAATTAGGAAAGAATAGCAGCCCTGAGTAAAAACACAGGAAATTTTCTATTTAAACTCAAGGCCAAGGTTCATAGTAGGTGATTACAAAACTAGAATTGCTTTGCAGTCAGTAATTTAGTGAAAAACCTGGCAGCTCTAAAACCATACCACGAACACTGGAAACAATTTACACCATGTAAATCTTAAGATTATTGGGGAAAAACAAGTCAAAATGAAAAGTTGTCCTTTAACATAGAACATGAGTAGAGAAAATACCGTACTAAACAATATAGAAATTACTGTATTTTTTTCTTTAGGATTAATTTGGAACAGGAAAAAGAATAGTCTTTAACTGGCCCTTAAAAATATAGTTTAGATTGTTTAATCATCCTTTTTTTTTGAGACAGGTTCTCATTTATAATGCAGCTGACCTTTACTCACTAAATAAACTACAATTTACAACACTTATTGGATCTGTAATAAGGAGTAGTGTTTATTTAATCCTGTGTTTTGGGCCACCATTACTTAAATGAGAGTCTTCAATACAAGATGGACCTGATTCATGATTTGGTATTGGTTGAGTTAGAAGTAAAGGAGAATGTTCATAAAGGGGTTGCTTCTTCAGGGAAGTATATAATTGTCAATCTTGGGATCATGCCTAACTTCAAAGACACAGGACAGATTATAACTGCTCTAGAGATAAAGTTTGAACAGTATTCCATCCTGGTTCCTATAGTTGGAAGGGGGCAAAAAAGTCAGAAGATAGGAAAGAATGAACAGACCAAACAAGACCAAAATTCTGCAGGGAAAACACCAAAACTTATAGCTTCTTGTTCAGCAATTTAAGATTATGATAAAATTGCCCTGACTCTAAGGTCTTAGGTATTCCCACTCCTCTAGCTGTGTCACCTCCTGCATACATAGCTTCCTTTCTAAAAAACATAAATAAAAAAGATTTATTTATTACTTATATGTAAGTACACTGTAGCTGTCTTCAGACACACCAGGAGAGGATGTCAGATGTCATTATAGAAGGTTCTAAGCTACCATGTGGTTGTTGAGATTTGAACTCAAGATCTTCAAAAGAAGAGTCAGTGTTCTTAACTGCTGAGCTATCTCTCCAGCCCCTACATAGCTTCTTTCCTACAAACACCACTATCTTCTTTCTGCAGCTGTCCTCAAAACTGGTCCTTGTATTGAATCTTTTGTGTATAGTATTCTCGTTTATTCTATTGAAAGTGGGTTAGTGGACTGCTCAGATCATTCAGTTCTTTTTTTTTGTCATTTTGAAAATTTTTATTTAATTATTTTATGTAAATGAGTACACGATAGTGGTCTTTGGACACAGGAAAAGAGAGCATTGGATCCCATTACAGATGGTTGGGAGCCACCATGTGGTTGCTGGGAATTGAATTCAGGATGTCTGTAAGATCAGCTAATGCTCTTAAGCACTGGGCCATCTCACGAGCCCAAAAATGCCATTTTAACATTTAAAATCTATATTAAAAAAAAAGAAACAGATTCATTAGGTCATTATCTAGGCTCATGTACCTCAAATTCCTGCTTGTTAATTTTCTGTATTTTTCTTGAGCATTGGTCATAGTACACAATAATTAGCATTTCAATCTGATGCATGCTTACCATAGAAACACCAGCTTTCTGACAGTATGAAGTCACTGGGAAACTGGGTAATGACTAAGCAAAAATGTTAAATAAAGTAATGCTCACACCTACATTAAGAACTATTTGTTGTCAGACATTATCAAATGGATATACAGAAAATACTCATAGTGAAGAAAACGAAGTCTTCTGTGTAACAACATAACATATAAAACTGAGAGACAGTCCCTAAAAACAGAAAAGCTAAACATATCCATGTAATATTAGAACTCATTTAGGCACAATTGTTTCAACAAAGAGAAAAAAACTAGACATAGAATCATTGTCATATGGCAACAAAGAACAAAAAATTAGGACGGTGCCTCCATAAGAGACAGAGAACAGCACTTGCCGTTGACAGCAAAAATTGAAGGTAAAATAGCCAACCTCTCCAATATGTTCAACAGTCAATCCATGGTGAAAGACTTTTTTTTTCTTCCAATTTTTTATTAGGTATTTACTTTATTTACATTTCAAAGGCAATCCTGGAAGTTCCCTATACATTGCCTCCTCCATGCTCCCCTACCCACCAACTCCCATGTCTTGGCCCTGGTGTTTCCCCTGTATTGGGGCATATAAAGTTTGCAAGACCAAAGGGCCTCTCTTCCCAATGATGGCCGAATAGGCAATCTTCTGCTACATGTGCAGCTAGAGATACTAGCTCAGGGGTATTGGTTAGTTCATATTGTTGTTCCACCTATAGAGTTGCAGACCCCTTCAGCTCCTTGGGTACTTTCACTAGCTCCCCACTGGGGGCCCTGTGTTCCATCCAATAGTTGACTGTGAGCATCCACTTCTGTGTTTGCCTGGCACTGGCATAGACTCACAAGAGACAGCTATATCAGAGTCCTTTCAGCAAATTCTTACTGGCATATGCAATAGTGTCTGTGTTTGGAGGCTGATTATGGGATGGACCTCAGTGTGGGGCAGTCTCTAGATGGTCCATCCTTTTGTCTCAGCTCCAAACTTTGTCTCTGTAACTCCTTCCATGGGTGTTTTGTTCCCAATTCTAAGAAGGGGTGAAGTGTCCACACTTTGGTCTTCCTTCTTCTTGAGTTTCATGTGTTTTGCAAATTGTATCTTAGGTATTCTAAGTTTCTGGGCTACTATCTAATTATCCCTGAATGCATATCATATGAGTTCTCTTGTCATTGGGTCAACTCACTCAGGATGATATTCTCCAGATCCATCCATTTGCCTAGGAATTTAATAAATTCATAGCTTTTAATAGCTGAATAGTACTCCATTGTGTAAATGTACCACATTTTTTGTATACATTCCTCTGTTGAGGGACATCTGGGTTCTCTCCAGCTTCTGGCTATTATAAATAAGACTGCTAGGAACATAGAGGAGCATGTGTTCTTATTACCAGTTGGAATATCTGGGTATATGCCCAGGAGACATATTACTGGATCCTCCAGTAGTACTATGTCCAATTTTCTGAGGAACCATCAGACTGATTTCCAGAGTGGTTGTACAAGCTTGCAATCCCACCAACAATGAAGGAGTGTCCCTCTTTCTCCACATCCTCACCAGCATCTGCTGTTACCTGAATTTTTGATCTTATTCATACTGACTGGTGTGAGATGGAATCTCAGGGTTGTTTTGATTTGAATTTCCCTGATGATTAAGGATACTGAACATTTTTTCAGGTGCTTCTCAACCATTTGGTATTCCTCAGTTGAGAATTCTTTGTTTAGCTCTGAGCTCCATTTTTTTAATGGGGTTATTTGATTTTCTGAAGTCCACATTCTTGAGTTCTTTATATATATTGGATATTAGTCCCCTATCTGATTTAGGATTGGTAAAGATTCTTTCCCAATCTGTTGGTGGCCTTTTTGTCTTATTGACAGTGTCTTTTGCCTTACAGAAGTTTTGCAATTTTATGAGGTCCCATTTGCCAATTCTCAACCTTACAGCACAAGCCATGGCTGTTCTATTCAGGAACTTTTCTCCATATCTTCAAGGCTTTTCCCCACTTTCTCCTAGACAAGTTTCAGTGTCTCTCGTTTTATGTGGAGTTCCTTGGTGCACTTAGGTTTGACCTTAGAACAAGGAGATGAGAATGAATCAATTCACGTTCTTCTACATGATAACTGCCAATTGTGCCAACACCATTTAATGAAAATGCTGTCTCTTTTCCACTGAATGGTTTTAGCTCCCTTGTCAAAGATCAAGTTACTATAGGTGTGTGGGTTCATTTCTGGGTCTTCAATTCTATTCCATTGGTCTATTTGACTGTCGCTATACCAGTACCATGCAGTTTTCATCACAATTGCTCTGTAGTACAGCTTTAGGTCAGGCATAGTGATTCCACCAGAGATTCTTTTATCATTGAGAAGAATTTTTCCTATCCTAGGTCTTTTGTTAATACAGATGAATTTGCAAATTGCCCTTTCTAATTCGATGAAGAATTGACTTGGAATTTTGATGGTGATTGCATTGGATCTGTAGATTGCTTTTGGCAAGATAGCTAATTTCACTATATTGATCCTGCCAACCCATGTGCATCAGAGATCTTTCCATCTTCTGAGATTTTCTTTGATTTCTTTCTTCAGAGACTTGAGGTTCTTATCATACAGATCTTTTACTTCCTTAGTGTCACACCAAGGTATTTTATATTTTTTGTGACTATTGTGAAGGGTACTGTTTCCCTAATTTCTTTCTCAGCCTGTTTATCCTTTGTGTAGAGAAAGGCCAATGATTTGTTTGAGCTAATTTTATATGCAGCTAGTTCACTGAAGCTGTTTATCAGGTTTAGGAGTTCTCTGCTGGAATTTTTAGGGTCACTTATATATACTATCATATCATCTGCAAATAGTGATATTTTGACTTCTTCTTTTCCAATTTGTATCCCATTGACCTCCTTTTGTTGTCTAATTGTTCTGGCTAGGACTTTGAGTACTATATTGAATAGAAAGGGAGAAAGTGGGCAGCCTTGTCTAGTCCCTGATTTTAGTGGGATTGCTTCCAGCTTCTCTCCATTTACTTGGATGTTGGCTACTGGTTTGATGTAGATTGATTTTATTATGTTTAGATATGGGCCTTGAATTCCTGCTCTTTCCAAGACTTTTATCATGAATGAGTGTTAGATTTTGTCAACTGCTTTCTGAGCATCTAACAAGATGATCATGTGAGTTTTGTCTTTGAGTTTGTTTATATAGTGGATTATGTTGATGGATTTCCGCATATTAAACCATCCCTGCTTCCCTGGGATGAAGCCCTCTTGGTCATGATGGATGATCCTTTTGATGTGTTCTTGGATTCGGTTAGCAAGAATTTTATTGAGTATTTTTGCATTGATATTCATAAGGTAAATTGGTCTGAAGTTCTCTATTTTTTTTCCTTTTTTTTATTACGTATTTTCTTCAATTACATTTCCAATGCTATCCCAAAAGTGCCCCCCCACCCACCCATTCCCATTTTTTGGCCCTGGCATTCCCCTGTACTGGGGCATATAACGTTTGCCTGACCAATGGGCCTCTCTTTCCAGTGATGGCCGACTAGGTCATCTTTTGATACATATGCAGGTAGAGTCAAGAGCTCTGGGGTACTGGTTAGTTCATAATGTTGTTCCTCTGATAGGGTTGCAGATCTCTTTAGCTCCTTGGATACTTTCTCTAGCTCCTCCATTGGGGGCCCTGTGATCCATCCAATAGTTGACTGTGAGCATCCACTTCTGTGTTTGCTAGGCCCCGGCCTAGTCTCACAAGGGACAGCTATATCACTGTCCTTTTAACAAAGGCTTGCTAGTGTATGCAATGGTGTCATCGCTTGGAGGCTAATTATGGGATGGATCCCTGGATATGGCAGTCTCTAGATGGACCATCCTTTTGTCTCAGCTCCAAACTTTGTCTCTGTAACTCCTTCCATGGGTGATTGTTTCCAATTCTAAGAATGAGCAAAGTGTCCACACTTTTGTCTTCGTTCTTCTTCAGTTTCATATGTTTTACATATTGTACCTTATATCTCGCTATACTAAGTTTCTGGGTTAATATCCACTTATCAGTGAGTACATTTCATTTGAGTTCTTTTGTGATTGGGTTGCCTCACTCACGATGATGCCCTCCAGGTCCAACCATTTGCCTAGGAATTTCGTGAATTCATTCTTTTTAATAGCTGAGTAGTACTCCATTGTGTAAATGTACCACATTTTTTATATCCATTCCTCTGTTGAGGGACATCTGGGTTCTTTCCAGCTTCTGGCTATTATAAATAAGGCTTCTATGAACATAGTGGAGCATGTGTCCTTCTTACCAGTTGGAACATCTTCTGGATATATGCCCAGGAGAGGTATTGGGGGATCCTCCAGTAATACTATGTCCAATTTTCGGGGGAACCGCCAGACTGATTTCCAGAGTGGTTGTACGAGCTTGCAATCCCACCAACAATGGAGGAGTGTTCCTCTTTCTCCACATCCTCGCCAGCATCTGCTGTCACCTGAATTTTTGATCTTAGCCATTCTGACTGGTGTGAGATGGAATCTCAGGGTTGCTTTGATTTGCATTTCTCTGATGATTAAGGATGTTGAACATTTTTTTCAGGTGTTTCTCAGCCTTTCGGTATTCCTCGGGTGAGAATTCTTTGTTCAGCTCTGAGCCCCATCTTTTAAGGGGGCTATTTGATTTTCTGGAGTCCACCCTCTTGAGTTCTTTATATATATTGGATATTAGTCCCCTATCTGATTTAAGATAGTTAAAGATCCTTTCCCAATCTGTTGGTGGTCTTTTTGTCTTATTGACAGTGTCTTTTGCCTTGCAGAATCTTTGCAGTTTCATGAGGTCCCATTTGTCAATCCTCGATCTTAAAGCACAAGCCATTGCTGTTCTATTCAAGAATTTTTTTCCCTGTGCCCATATCTTGAAGACTTTTCCCTACTTTCTCCTCTATAAGTTTCAGCATCTCTGGTTTTATGTGGAGTTCCTTGATCCACTTAGTTTAGACCTTAGTACAAGGAGAGAGGAATGGGTCGATTCACATTCTTCTACATGATAACAATCAGTTGTGCCAGCACCATTTGTTGAAAATGCTGTCTTTTTTTCCACTGGATGGTTTTAGCTCCCTTGTCGAAGATCAAGTGACCATAGGTGTGTGGGTTCATTTCTGGGTCTTCAATTCTATTCCATTGGTCTACTTGTCTGTCACTATACCAGTACCATGCAGTTTTTATCACAATTGCTCTGTAGTAAAGCTTTAGGTCAGGCATGGTGATTCCACCAGAGGTACTTTTATCCTTTAGAAGAGCTTTTGCTATCCTAGGTTTTTTGTTATTCCAGATGAATTTGCAGATTGCTCTTCCTAATTCGTTGAAGAATTGAGTTGGAATTTTGATGGGGATTGCATTGAATCTGTAGATTGCTTTTGGAAAGATAGCCATTTTTACAATGTTGATCCTGCCAATCCATGAGCATGGGAGATCTTTTCATCTTCTGAGATCTTCTTTCATTTCTTTCTTCAGGGACTTGAAGTTTTTATCATACAGATCTTTCACTTCCTTAGTTAGAGTCACGCCAAGATATGTTATATTATTTGTGACTATTGAGAAGGGTGTTGTTTCCCTAATTTCTTTCTCAGCCTGTTTATTCTTTGTGTAGAGAAAGGCCATTGACTTGTTTGAGTTAATTTTATATCCAGCTACTTCACCGAAGCTGTTTCTCAGGTTTAGGAGTTCTCTGGTGGAATTTTTAGGGTCACTTATATATACTATCATATCATCTGCAAAAAGTGATATTTTGACTTCCTCTTTTCCAATTTGTGTCACCTTGTTTTCCTTTTGTTGTCTAATTGCTCTGGCTAGGACTTCAAGTACTATGTTGAAGAGGTAGGGAGAAAGTGGTCAGCCTTGTCTAGTCCCTGATTTTAGTGGGATTGCTTCCAGCTTCTCACCATTTACTTTGATGTTGGCTACTGGTTTGCTGTAGATTGCTTTTATCATGTTTAGGTATGGGCCTTGAATTCCTGATCTTTCCAAGACTTTTATCATGAATGGGTGTTGGATCTTGTCGAATGCTTTTTCTGCATCTAACGAGATGATCATGTGGTTTTTGTCTTTGGGTTTGTTTATATAATGGATTACATTGATGGATTTTCGTATATTAAACCATCCCTACATCCCTGGAATAAAACCTGCTTGGTTAGGATGGATGATTGCTTTAATGTGTTCTTGGATTCTGTTAGCAAGAATTTTATTGAGGATTTTTGCATCGTTATTCATAAAGGAAATTGGTCTGAAGTTCTCTATCTTTGTCGGATCTTTCTGTGGTTTAGGTATCAGAGTAATAGTGGCTTCATAGAATGAGTTGGCTAGAGTTCCCTCTACTTCTATTTTGTGGAATAGTTTGTGAAGAACTGGGATTAGATCTTCTTTGAAGGTCTGGTAGAACTCTGCACTAAACCCATCTGGTCCTGGGCTTTTTTTGGTTGGGAGACTATTAATGACTGCTTCTATTTCCTTAGGGGATATGGGACTGTTTAGATCGTTAACTTGATCCTGATTTAACTTTGGTACCTGTTATCTGTCTAGAAATTTGTCCATTTCATCCAGGTTTTCCAGTTTTGTTGAGTATAGCCTTTTGTAGAAGGATCTGATGGTGTTTTGGATTTCTCCAGGATCTTTGTTATGTCTCCCTTTTCCTTTCTGATTGTGTTAATTAAGATGCTGTCCCTGTGCCCTCTAGTGAGTCTGGCTAAGGGTTTATCTATCTTGTTGATTTTTTTCAAAGAACCAGCTCCTCGTTGTTTGATTCTTTGAATAGTTCTTCTTGTTTCTACTTGGTTGATTTCACCCCTGAGTTTGATTATTTCCTGCTGTCTACTCCTCTTGGGTGAATTTGCTTCCTTTTTTTCTAGAGCTTTTAGATGTGTTGTCAAGCTGCTAGTATGTGCTCTCTCCTGTTTCTTCTTGGAGGCACTCAGAGCTATGAGTTTCCCTATTAGAAATGCTTTCATTGTGTCCCAAAGGTTTGGGTATGTTGTGGCTTCATTTTCATTAAACTCTAAAAAGTCTTTAATTTCTTTCTTTATTCCTTCCTTGACCAAGGTATCATTGAGAAGAGTGTTGTTCAGTTTCCACGTGAATGTTGGCTTTCCATTATTTATGTTGTTATTGAAGATCAGCCTTAGGCCATGGTGGTCTGATATGATACATGGGACAATTTCAATATTTTTGTATCTGTTGAGGCCTGTTTTGTGGCCAATTATATGGTCAGTTTTGGAGAAGGTCCCGTGAGGTGCTGAGAAGAAGGTATATCCTTTTGTTTTAGGATAAAATGTTCTGTAGATATCTGTCAGATCCCTTTGTTTCATAACTTCTGTTAGTTTCACTGTGTCCCTGTTTAGTTTTTGTTTCCAGGATCTGTCCATTGATGAAAGTGGTGTGTTGAAGTCTCCCACTATTATTGTGTGAGGTGCAATGTGTGCTTTGAACTTTACTAAAGTGTCTTTAATGAATGTGGCTGCCCTTGCATTTGGAGCGTATATATTCAGAATCGAGAGTTCCTCTTGGAGGATTGTATCTTTGATGAGTATGAAGTGTCCCTCCTTGTCTTTTTTGATAACTTTGGGTTGGAAGTCGATTTTATTAGATATTAGAATGGCTACTCCAGCTTGTTTCTTCAGACCATTCGCTTGGAAAATTGTTTTCTAGCCTTTCACTCTGAAGTAGTGTCTGTCTTTTTCCCTGATGAAGTTCTCTATCTTTGTTGGGTCTTTTTGTGGTTTAGGTATCAGAGTAATTGTGACTTCATAGAATGAATTGGGTAAGGTACCTTCTGTTTCTATTTTGTGGAATAGTTTGAAAAGAACTGTAGTTAGGTCTTCTTTGAAGATCTGATAGAACTCTGCACTAAACCCATCTGGTACTGGGCTTTTTTTTTTTTTTTGGTTGGGAGACTATTAATGACTGCTTCCTTTTCTTTAGGAGATATAGGACTGTTTAGGTTATTATTCTGATCCTGATTAAACTTTGGTACCTTGTATCTATCTAGAATTTGTTCGTTCCATCCAGGTTTCCAGTTTTGTAGTACGATCTGATGGTGTTTTTTATTTCCTCGGGATCTGTTGTTATGTCTCCCTTTTCATTTCTGATTTTGTTAATTAGGATGCTGTCCTTGTTCCCTCTAGTGAGTTTGACTAAGGGTTCATCTATCTTGTTGATTTCCTCAAAGAACCAGCTCTTTGATGGGTTGATTCTTTGTATAGTTCTCTTCATTTCCACTTGGTTGATTTCAGCAGTGAGTTTGATTATTTCCTGCCATCTACTCCTCATGGGTGATTTTACTTCCTTTTGTTCTGGAGGTTTTAGTTGTGCTTCAAGCTGCTAGTGTGTGCTCTCTCTGCTTTCTTTTTGGAGGCACTCAGAGCTTTGAGTTTTCCTCTTAGGACTGCTTTCATTGTGTCTCATACGTTTGGGTATGTTGTGGTTTCATTTTCATTAAACTCTAAAAAGTCTTTAATTTCTTTCTTTATTTCTCCCTTGACCAAGGTATCATTGGGGAGAGCGTTGTTCAGTTCCCAGGTGAATGTTGGCTTTCTATTATTTATGTTGTTATTGAAGACCAGCCTTATAGTCCATAGTGATCTGATAGGATGCATGGGACAATTTCAATATTTTTGTATCTGTTGAGGCCTGTTTTGTGGCCAATTACATGGTCGATTTTGGAGAAGGTACCATGAGGTGCTGAGATGTATTATCCTTTTGTTTTAGGATAAAATGTTCTGTAGATATCTGTTAAATCCATTTGTTTCATAACTTCTGTTAGTTTCACTGGGTCCCTGTTTAGTTTCTGTTTCCACGATCTGCTCATAGATGAAAGTGGGGTGTTGAAGTCTCCCACTATTATTGTGTGAGGTGCAATGTGTGCTTTAAGCTGTACTAAAGTTTCTTTAATGAATGTGGCTTCCCTTGCATTTGGAGCATAGATATTCAAAATTGAGAGTTCCTCTTGAAAGATTTTACCTTTGATGACTATAAAGTACCCCTCCTTGTCTTTTTTGATAACTTTGGGTTGGAAGTCGATTTTATTCGATATTCGAATGGCTATTCCAGCTTGTTTCTTCGGACAGTTTGCTTGGAAAATTGTTTTCCAGCCTTTCACTCTGGGGTAGTATCTTTTTCCCTGAGGTGGGTTTCCTGTAAGCAGCAAAATGTTGGGTCCTGTTTGTGTAGCCAGTCTGTTAGTCTATGTCTTTTTATTGGGGAATTGAGTCCATTGATATTAAGAGATATTAAGGAAAAGTAATTGTTGCTTCCTATTATTTTTGTTGTTAGAGTTGGCATTCTCTTCTTGTGGCTGTCTTCTTTTAGGTTTGTTGTAAGGTTACTTTCTTGCTTTTTCTAGGGCATAGATTCCATCCTTGTATTGGTTTTCTTCTGTTATTATTTTTTGAGTGCTAAATTCGTGCAAAACATTTTGTGAATCTGGTTTTGTTATGGAATACTTTGGTTTCTCCATCTATGGTAAGTGAGAGTTTGGCTGGTTATAGTAACCCGGTCTGGCAGTTGTCTTCTCTTAGTGTCTGTATAACATATGTCCAGGATCTTCTAGCTTTCATAGTCTCTGGTGAAAAGTCTGCAGTAATTCTAATGGACCTGCCTTTATATGTTACTTGATCTTTTTCCATTGCTGCTTTTAATATTTTGTCTTTATTTAGTGCATTTGTTATTTTGATTATTATGTGTCAGGAGGAATTTCTTTTCTGGTTCAGTCTATTTGGAGTTCTGTAGGCTTCTTGTATGTTCATGGGCATCTCTTTTTTAGGTATGGAAAGTTTTCTTCTATAATTTTGTTGAAGATATTTGCTCGCCTTTAAGTTGAAAATCTTCATTTTCATCTACTCCTATTATCCATAGGTTTGGTCTTCTCATTGTATCCTGCATTTCCTAGATGTTTTGAGTTAGGATCTTTTTGCATTTTGCATTTCCTTTGTTGTTTTGACCATGTTCCCTAAGGAATCTTCTGCAACTGAGATTCTCTCTTCCATATCCACTATTCTGTTGTTCTACAGTTCCTGCTTTCTTTCCTAGGGTTTCTATCTCCAGATTTGTCTCCCTTTAGGTTTCCTTTTTGTTTCTATTACCTTTTTAGATCCTGGATGGTTTTGTTCAATTCCATCTCCTGTTTGGTATTGTTTTCCTGTAACTCTCTAAGGCATTTTTGTGTTTCCTCCTTAAGGGTTTCTAGCTGTTTACCTGTGTTTTCCTGTATTTCCTAATTAAAGTCCTCCATCATCATCATAAGAAGTGACTTTAGATCCATGTCTTGCTTTTCTGGTGTGATGGTGTATCCAGGACTTGCTATGGTGGGAGAGTTTGGTTCCGATGATGCCAAGTAACCTTGGTTTCTGTTCCTTCTGTTCTTAAGCTTGCGTCCTGCCATCTGATCATCTCAAGTATTTGCTGCCCTCAATATATCTGATCGTAGCCTGTCGTTCCTACAATCCCAGTTGATTCAGGACTGGTAAGAGTCCAGCTTTCTCTGTGATCCTTTGCTTGTGGGCTCCTGTGAATCTGAGATTCTGGGTGTGTCAGACTTTTTGGCAGTCAAGCTTCCTCTGAGACCCTGAAATACTGGTGTGAACAAGCTCTTTTTATTCTAGGATCCTGTTGTCAAAGATCCTGGGCATGTTACAGTGCCTGGAGGTGGTGTTTCCTTTGAGGAGCGTGGAGCTGTCTGGTCAGTAGTCCTAAGTTAGTGTGGACAGTCCTCTAGGGACCATGGGGGTGTCCGCCAACTCTGCACACAAGGTGACCAGGTACTGGCGCCAACAGGGACTTGTAACTCTGGTCAAGCGGGTTTTCTGCGTCCCTAATGCTGTCTCAGGTTCCGTACTCGATGGATTGGAACAGAAGTTGTGTTCCACTTACCGATGGTCCTAAGATCACGAGAAGAGTCCTCTAGGGACCTTAGAGATGTCCGTCGACTCTGAGCCCAAGGTGACCCTGTGCTGGCACCGACTGGAAGGGACCATCTGGTGTAATTCTAATAGCCCTGCCTATATATGCTACTTGACCTTTGTCCCTTACTGCTTTCAATATTGTATCTTTATCTAGTGCATTTGTTGTCCTGATTATTATGTGTCAGGAGATACTTTTCTGGTCCTGTCTATTTGGAGTTCTATAAGTCCCTTGTAAGTTCATGGGCATCTCTTTTTGGTTGGGGAAATTTTCTTGTATAATTTTGTTGAAGATATTTACTAGTGCTTTGAGTTGAAATTCTCCATTCTCATCTATACCTATTATCTGTAGTTTGGTCTTCTCTTTGAGTCCTGGATTTCCTGCATGTTTTGGGTTAGGATCATTTTGCATTTTGCATTTTCTTTGATTGCCGTGTCCATGTTCTCTATGGAATCTTCTGCACCTGGGTCTCTCCCTTCCATCTCTTGTATTCTGTTCCTGATGCTTGCATCTAAGGTTCCTGATTTCTTTCCTAGGGTTTCTATCTACAGAGTTGTCTCCCTTTGGGTTTCCTTTATTATTTCTACTTCCATTTTTAGATCTTGGATGGATTTATTCAATTCTATCACCTCTTTGGTTGTGTTTCCTTGTAATTCTTTATGGGATTTTTGTCTTTCCTCTTTAAGGTCTTCTACCTGTGTAGCAGTGATTTCCTATAATTCCTTGAGGGATTATTGTGCTTCCTATTTAAGGGCTTCTACCTGTTTAGCAGTGTTCTCCTGAATTTCTTTAAGTGAGTTAATAATGCACTTCTGAACATCCTATACCAGCATCATGAGATAAGATTTGAATATTGCTTTTCAGGTGTGTTGTCGTATTCAGGACTCACTGTGAGGGGCATACTGGGTTCTGATGATGCCCAGTGGTCCTGGTTTCTGTTAGTAAGATTCTTTCGTTTGCCTTTCACCATCTGGTAGTCTCTGGTGCTAGATGTTCTAGCTGTCCTGCCTGTGTCTCCTGCCTAGCCATTGGCTGCTGGCCCTTTTGTTCCCAGTTACAATCAGCTTGGGGGGGGGAATCTCAGTGTATCAAATGCAATATTATCATGCAATTTGGGAACAATTTAACATGAGTAGCATGACAACCAATACACAATTGGGAATGAGCAGAAAAACCAAACCAAACCGAACACCAGGCCCTAAGTATTGCCGTTTTGTTATTACCCTGCATTTACTCATATGGTGAAACTAAGTTCAAGTTTCCAGGCATGGAGTATTGTGGAGATCCAACCTAATTTTACCCATATTTTGTTCTTGAAAACATAAAGACAGAAAACAATGCTTTCTGCTTTTCATCGTGTTTGTGCTCCTCAAAACATAACACATGTTCTTTACCACCAAAGAACAAATCCATATGATTGGTTAAACTATAACACCCATATTCTATAACAGGTGACACTGTAAACTACATAAGCCCCTATCCCTAAATCCTGATTGCTGTGAAAATGAAGCTATAATTTGGAAGGAATGTTTCTGTTTGTCCCTCCTTTTTTTTTAATACTTTTTTTCTTTATTTCTTTATTTTTTCCCATTTTTATTAGGTATTTAGGTCATTTACATTTCCAATGCTATACCAAAAGTCCCCCATACCCGCCCCCCCCCACTCTCCTACCCACCCACTCCCCCTTTTTGGCCCTGGCATTCCCCTGTACTGTGGCATATAAAGTTTGCAAGTCCAATGGGCCTCTCTTTCAAGTGATGGCCTATTAGGCCATCTTTTGATACATATGCAGCTAGAGACAAGAGCTCCGGGGTACTGGTTAGTTCATATTGTTGTTGCACCTATAGGGTTGCAGTTCCCTTTAGTTCCTTGGATTCTTTATTTCTTTATTGTCTAACCTATTTTTACAATCCACTCCTTATACCCATTGTCTTATTCAGGGTTTCTATTCCTGCACAAACATCATGACCAAGAAGCAAGTTTTGGAGGAAAAGGTTTATTGGGCTTATGATTACATACTGCTCTACATCTCCAAGGAAGTCAGGACTGGAATTCAAGCAGGTCAGGAAGCAGGAGCTGATGCAGAGGCCATGAATGGATGTGTCTTAACTGGCTTGCTTCCCCTGGCTTGCTCAGCCTGCTCTCTTATAGAACCCAAGTCTACCAGCCCAGAGAGATGGTCCCACCCACAAGGGGTCTTTCCTGCTTGATCACTAATTGAGAAAATGCCTTACAGCTGGATCTGGTGGAGGCATTTCTGAAGCTCTTTTCTCTGTGATAACTCCAGCTTGTGTCAAGTTGACACAAAACTTACCAGTACAATTGACACCTTGTCAACTTGACACACAAACACATCACTAGTAACCCTCAACCCTTAGTTTCTTCTTCATCCCCAAGATATACACAACTTTGAAAGTCCCACAATCTTTACATATTAAAAGTTCAATCCTTTAAAAATATCCAATAGCCTTTAAAATCCAAAGCCTTTTCCAACTAAAAGTCCCTTACCTATGGAATCCACTAAAATATTTTCTCCCTTCAAGAGGGAAAAATATTAGGGCACAGTCACAATCAAAAGCAAAAATTAAACTCTAATTGTCCAATGTCTGGAATCCAACTCACGATCTTCTGGGCAACACCAAGGGCTTGGGTCACTTTTCTAGCCCTGTCCTTTGTAGCACACAGCTTGTCCTCTAGGCTCCAGATGCCTGTACATTACTGCTGCTGCTGTTCTTGGTGGTCATTCATGGTCCTGGCATCTCCAAAACACTGCATGACTCCTTAATTTCTGGGCCATCAATTGCACCTGAGGCTGCACCTTCACCAATGGCATTGCATGGCCTCTCACAGGGCTGGGCCTCGGCTGCTCTGCATGATTCCTTCATGCCTTCAAAACCAGTACCACCTGGGTAACACTTACACATTAACAAGTTAAGCCACAGTAAAACGTCCAACCTTGCTATCTCTAGAACACTGCCTCTGTGCTCTCAGAAAACACTTCCCAGAAGATGCCACCTCAATGATGCTGGTCTCTTCTTAATCACTGCTAAATTCTTAGCTCCAGCTAACTAGCATCAATATTCCCAGCAATGCAAAGTTTTCACTCTAGTAGTTCTTGTATCTTGTTAATCACAGCTGATTCTTTAGCCCTAGATAACCAGAACCACAGAATCTTCACAATCCAAAATAGTAATGGCCCTGAAAAGAGTCTTTAATTTTCCCTGTGAAATTTCACAAGCCAGGCCTCCATCTTCTGCACTATTCTCAACATTATCTTCCAAGCTCCTACACAGCATCCCACCGAGTCATCACAGTGTTCTGAACACCGAATGGATCTTCTGGCCCAAAGTTCCAAAGTCCTTCCACAGTCCTCCCAAAACATGGTAAGGTTGTCACAGGAATACCCCACTCCCGATACCAATTTGTCTTAGTCAGGGTTTCTTTTCTTTTCTTTTCTTTTCTTTTTTTTTCTTTTTTTTTTGATTTTTCGAGAGGGTTTCTCTGTGTAGCCATGGCTGTCCTGGAACTCACTGTGTAGACCAGGCTGGTCTTGAACTCAGAAATCCACCTGCCTCTGCCTCCCAAGTGCTGGAATTAAAGGTGTGCACCACCACGCCCGGCTTAGTCGGGGCTTCTATTCCTACACAAACATCATGACCAAGAAACACTTGGGGAGGAAAGGGTTTAATCCAGTTTACACTTTCCACATTGCTGTTGATCTCCAAAGGATGTCAGGACTATAACTCAAGCAAGACAGTAAGAAACATCTCTTGTATCCCCTTGGTCTCCTTTGTATGATTATTTTCATGATGATGATTTAGAAATGCTTAAAGACTTCCCCATATTGAATGCATTCATAGGGTTTCTCTTTCATAATGATGAAGATTTGGGAAATCTGAAAAGGTTTCACCATATTATATTTCTAAATTTCTTTGCAGTATGGATTGTTTCATTGTGAAGAC
Organism: Mus musculus; assembly: GCF_000001635.26. Taxonomy (NCBI): domain Eukaryota; kingdom Metazoa; phylum Chordata; class Mammalia; order Rodentia; family Muridae; genus Mus; species Mus musculus. The sequence continues at coordinate 175,848,100 of NC_000068.7, read as the reverse complement.
TCTAGAAATATTCAAAAAGCTTCACCATATTAAATACTCTCACAGGATTTTGTCTCTATTATGATTTTTGTGTGTGTCTTTGAATATGACTCATAAGTATAGGCAATGCCACATGCATTACAGACATAGGGTTTCTCACCTCTGTCTACTTTTATGTATTTGAAGATCTTTATGTACAAGGCTTTGTCCCTTTGATAACTTTCATAGGGTTTCTCTCAACTCTGTCTTCTTTTATTTACTTAGAGACTACTGTGACTTATAAAATGTTTACCACATTCTTATATTCATAGGGTTTCTATCCAGTGTGTATACTTTTGTGTTGGGAAATGACTCTTTTGTACAATGACTTTACCTAATTAGTGATATTCAGAGGATTTCTTTCCACCTCATGTTCTTTACGGATTTGAAGATGATTGTGATGTAGAAGGGCTTTAGAACATTGATGATATTCATAGGGTTTCTCTCCTGTATGTATTTCTTTATATATTTGGAGACCACTGCTTTGTGAATAAGGTGTAAAAGGACATTGCTAACATTCAAAAATCTCTCTCCTATACGTGTTCTTTTATGATTTTGTTCATGACTGCTTTTTGAAAAAGTATAACTACATTGGTTGAAGTCAAAGCATTTCTCTCAACTATATGTGCTTTTATGTGTGTAAAGACTATTGGTTTTCGAAAAAGCTTTACCACGTTGGTTACATTTACAAGGTTTCTTTCTGGTATGTGTTCATTTATATACTTGGAGAACAATGCTTGCTGCAAAGGTTTTATAACATTAGATGCCTTCATTGAGTTTCTCTCCTGTATGTGTTCTTTCATGTCTTTTGAGGTTACCACTATGTATACAAGCTTTACCACATTGGTTACATTCATAGGGTTTCTCTCCTGTATGTGTTCGCTTATGTATTCGGAGGTGACCACTTCTTATAAAAGTTTTACCACATTGGTTACATTCATAGGCTTTCTCTCCTGTATGTGTTCGCTCATGTATTTGGAGATTACTGCTTTTTGTAAAGGCTTTACCACATTGTTTACATTCATAGGGTTTCGCTCCTGTATGTATTCGCTTATGTATTTGGAGGTCCGCACTTCTTATAAAAGCTTTACCACATTGGTTACATTCATAGGGTTTATCTCCTGTATGTGTTCCCTTATGTATTCGGAGATGACAGCTTATTACAAAGGCTTTACCATAGTGTTACATTCATAGGGTTTCTCTCCTCTATGTATTCGCTTATGTATTTGGAGGTCTCCCCTTCTTATAAAAGCTTTACCACACTGTTTACAATCATAGGGTTTCTCTCCTGTATGTGTTCGCTTATGTATTTGGAGGTCACTTCTTACAGCAAAGGTTTTACCACATTGGTTACATTCATAGGGTTTCTCTCCTCTTTGTCTTCGTTTATGTTTTTGGAAGTCACCACTTCCTGCAAAGGCTTTACCACATTGGTTACATTCATAGGGTTTCTCTCCTGTATTTCTTCGTTTATGTATTTGGAGATGACTGCTTATTATAAAGTTTTTACCACATTGGTTACAGCAATAGTCTTTCTCTCCATTATGTGTTCTTTCATGCCTTTGTCTAAGACTCTGATATGCAAAGGCTTTACCACATTGAATAAACTCAGAGGGTTGCACTGCAGTACAATTTCTTTCATGCCTGCAAATACAATTGGCATACGTGAAATCTTTCTCACATTGATTGTACTGATGAGTCTTTTTATCTGTATGAATTTTTTTTATAATTTGGCTTCATTGAAAAGAGCAATCTAATGTTAACATAATATGACTTTTACATTCAAAGGTTTTCTCCTTCATTATGGATTGTTTTACATCTTTGAGGATACATGGAATGGGAACAGTACTGATTATCTGGCTCACATTGATAGCATACTTTTAAAAGGTTATTCACATATTTGAAAAAAACAGGAAGAACTCTGCATTCACAATTTTTTTAATAATGAAAGTAATACTACATTTGGAACATGAACAAATGCAAACAGAAGAAAATTTCTACTACCCTAATTCTTATTGTGATTTTTCAGCAGTTTGAGTTGGTATTTGTCCCCAATAATGTTGGAAAACTAATTATTTATAAACTTATAGCACATTTAGAATGTCTACTCAAAATGTGGTATACTGCATATCCTCTAATCATTCTGGAAAAGTGAAAGGTGTGTGGCTTCCTTCAATGCCCCAATGCTCACAAGACCTGTATCCATCCTAACCTATGACATCCATATCAAAAGAGAATAACAAATGAATAAGTTCCATTTTATATTCACACAGCTGACTTTTTTTCACCACAGAGATGTGGTACAGAGCTAAGGTTTTACCACAAAACGATTCTTGAATCTTATGAACTGTCCATCTCACTAAATTTAGCAATGTTATTACAAGTATTTCATTAAGCTCAGATATACTATGGATTATTTGCTTATTACTAGGTTTTAGACATATACTTGTCACCTAATCACTGTGTGTTCCTTTTGCAATAGCTAAGCGATATGAGACTGAAGAGACTTGCACTTGTGCAGCATGGCTCTACTAGGCTTGATTTAAACACTAATATATATATATATATATATATATATATATATATATATATATATATATATGTTAAGCCATTATTTCTCTGTCTTTGAACTAATGGAATGCCTTGCAAAGTATAATTACATACATTATAATTACATACCTGCTATAGACATATATGATTTTATTAAATTCAGTATACATCCATAAGTGAAAGGTGTGCTTATTGTACCCTAATGGTTTTCTTTACAACCTGTAGCACACGCTAAACTTTCTTTATAGGCATTTTATCATCAGCTTGAAGAGTAAAATTACCTTCCATGACTTCTAGAAGTTTGAAAATAGTCTTCACTTATATGTCCTTCCCAAATGTAACCTAAACCCAGTACTAGAGAAAGTATGTTACATTATTGGAAATTAGGCAACATTTTAAGTTACTAACTCCCTTGAACTTTAGAACCATGAGTGATTTATTCACCTTACTCTTCTTCATTCTCAATTGAAATTACAAAAACAAATAACAATAACATAGACATTTTACAAAGCAAATAAAAAAATCATAATATTACCTATAGCTGAGAGATTCCTATAGGTCTCTAGCATCACATCTTTGTAGAGATTCTTCTGAGAAGGATCCAGTAAAGCCCACTCTTCCTGAGTGAAGTTCACATGCAGGCCATCATAGGTGACTAAATCCTAAAAGATTTGAAGCGTGTGTACATAAAAAAAAATATGATACCGGCAAGAGTGTAAATGTGTACTTCTAAATGAATACTTGCTGACTGCCCTGCCCACCTACATAGTACTTTTTATCCAGTCTTTCACAGTTGGACAACAAAAACTTAAGTAAATAAATGATCTCTGGGAACCTGATGCCATAGTATTAAGATGTTAATACATGGAACCATGCAGAATGCTGCTAGACCTTCCCTCATTTTTGCTCCCTGAGACCCAATATGCAAGAGTGCCCTTAGGAATCAGTTTCCTCTCACCTGTCCATGTTACCTGCAGATACAAAAGACCTTTTCCATCTCCCCTTTCTTTCTTGCAACATGTATCTGTCTTAGCCTGCAAGTATGGGCAGACACACCCTCCTCAACCATAGTCAGTCCTCCTTAAACAGTCCATCTTAAGACCAAGCCCACTATCTCTTACCCTAGACACATTGCTCATAGTAGCCCACAGAGCAGCAAAACAATATCAGGGAAAGCTTCTTCTGTCCATTTCCATGTGACCAATTTTCAACTTTTCTTAAATAACTAAGGCAAATACATCAGGAACAATGTGATCTTGACCAATGTTACCTACACTAGTGTGTGTATAGAAATAAAATAAAATCATATTTCATGACTCCAATAAAAATAACTCAAAGTGACTCCTAAACTTTTATAATTCTGACCCTACAGATACTACTGATCTGTCTTCCAAACAGAGAGGCCCCATGCTCCAGAGCTCTCTCTGTAATTGTAGATGGTCAGAAAGTTGGGCTATGGCTCTATAGGTGCTCATGACCCTTAGTAATTTCAGGCAAAACCAGCCCCACTCCAGCCCATATACAAAACAATGCTTCCTTCCATATGCATCATGTTCCAATCTTTCCTATCCACTCACCCAGCACCATCAACACCTGAGAAACTTCTGCACGTCAGAAGCTCCTTTTGTAACCAAGAATTGAAGTTCTGTGAATCATGCCATTTTGACAAAAGGTAACAGAAAGGTAAAAGGAATCTAATCAAATATTTATGAAGGATGATCGCTGTCAGCTCCTTACTACTAACTTCTAAACTATTCATAAAAATAATCACACAAAACTGAATACAGAAGGGTCAGGAATTCTAGAAATCAAACCATTGCATTTCCAAATCTTGTCCTTCTGCACAAAAAGGCAATGTCTCTACATACACTGCATAGTGACATTTAAGTTCCATACCTTCCCACTCCCATGGCTACCGAGCCTCTGGGACCCCTGTAAAACCACACTCAGGAAGAGTCAAAGGACAAGGGTCTCTGCTATGATCACTACATGGACCAACAGAACCACACTCTGACCCACAGTCCATTTAGAACCAGCAGATCAGACTTAATTAGCTCTGCAGACTTGCTCCTCCTGTACTGTCAATGGAGATTACTATAATAACCAGGAAATGGCTTGTAGTCTTCTAGGCAGCATTTAACACATGCATCTGAGGAGAATCCTGTAAAGATCTTGCAAGATACCTTCAGCTAGTGTTTCTGATTGTTAGGCGTGACCATAGTCCCTCATTAGCTTGGAAAACCCAGCTGGGCCTCAGGACAACAGCAGCTCCTTCACCATTGGATCACAGAGCAAATGACTCAAAGAGCTGAAACCTTCCAAGCTCTGCTGTTCCATCCTACATGTGGACATAGCCCTAGTCTGAAAATTTTACATGTAAAAGAATGTTCTAGTACTGCAGACCAAGTATTTTATATTTAAAAGGTCCAGGGTCCTTTCTTTTTATATTTAATTATGCATGCAATGTCCTGTGCAGCCATCTCTATTTCTTAATAGGAAAGTCTTGCAGCTGAACTGAAATAAAATTCATACATTAACAATAATTTAAAAGTAAAAGTGGCTATGTATTTTAAAGCTAGAAACAGTTAATGGGAGAGAAAAGGGAAGACAAAGAAGAAATAAAAAGTAAAGGATAGGTTCCTTCAGGTCATTGCCAGCACAGACGCACCTTGGGCACGGAGTCTGCGGACACCCCCAAAGTCCCCAGAGGACTCCCCACAGGATCTTAAGACCTCTGGTGAATGGAACACAACTGCTGCTCCAATCCAATTGCACAGGACTTGAGACAGCATTAATTAGGGAAGCAGAAAACCAGGCTGACCAGGGTCACAAGTCCCTTACAGTTGGCACTGGCACCAGCACCAGGGCACCTTGGGTGGGGAGTCTGCCCAAGTACAGGGGAACACCAGGGCCAAAAAGTGGGAGTGGGTTGGTAGGGGAGTTAGGTGGAGGGTCTGGGGACTTTTGGGATAGCATTGGAAATATAATTGAGGAAAACACGTAATAAAAATATTTTTAAAAAAATGTATCAATGCTAAAAAAAATCATAATAGAGACAAAATCCTGTGAGAGTATTTAAAATGGTGAAGCTTTTTGAATATATCTAGAGTCTTCACAATGAAACAATCCATACTGCAAAGAAATTAAGGAATATAATATGGTAAAACCTTTTCAGATTTCCCAAATCTTCATCATTATGAAAGAGAAACTCTATGAATGCATTAAATATGGGGAAGCCTTTAATCATTTCTAAATCACCATCGTGAAAATAATCATACAAGGGAAATCAAGGGGATACAAGAAATGTTTCTTACTGTCTTGGTTGAGTTACAGTCATGACATCCTTTGGAGATCAACAGCAATGTGGACAATGTAAGCTGGATTAAACCCTTTCCTCCCCAACTGTTTCTTGGTCATGATGTTTGTGCAGGAATAGAAACCCTGACTAAGACAAAATGGTATCAGGAGTGGGGTATTCCTGTGACAACCTGACCATGTTTTGGGAGGACTGTGGAAGGACATTGGAACTTTGGGCCAGAAGATCCATTCTGTGTTAAGAACTCTATGGGATGTTCTGTAGGAGCTTGGAAGATAATGTTGAGAACAGTGCAGAAGATGGAGGCCTGGCTTGTGAAATTTCACAGCGAAAATTAAAGACTCTTTTCAGGGTCATTATAGTTTTGATTTGTGAAGTTTCTGGTTAGCTAGGGCTGAAGAATCAGCTGTGATTAACAAGATACAAGAACTACTAGAGTGAAAATTTTGCATTGCTGGGGCTATTGATGCTGGTTAACTGGAGCTAAAATATTAGCAGAGATTAAGAAGAGAACAGCATCATTGAGGTGGCATCTTCTGGGAAGTGTTTTCTGAGAGCACAGAGGCAGTGTTCTAGAGATAGCCAAGGTAGTATCTTGTGCTGTGGCTGCACTTGGTAATGTGTAAGAGTTACCCAGGTGGTACTGGTTTTGAAGGTATAAAGGGATCATGCAGAGCAGCTAAGGCCCAGCACTGTGAGAGGCCATGGAAGGCCATTGGTGAAGGTGCAGCCTCAGGTGCAATTGATGGCCCAGAAATTAAGGGGTCATGCAGTGTTTTGGAGATGCCAGAACCATGAATGACCACCAAGAACAGCAGCAGCAGTAAAGTACAAGCATCTGGAGCCTAGAGGACAAGATGTGTGCTACAAAGGACAGGGCTGGAGAAGTGACCCAAGCCTTTGGAGGAGCCCAAAAGATCGTGAGTTGGATCCCAGACACTGGACAGTTGGAGTTTAATTTTTGCTTTTGATTGTGACTATGCCATGATAGTTTTCCCTTGAAGGGAGAAAATATTTTAGTGGATTCCATAGGTAAGGGACTTTTAGTTGGAAAAGGCTTTGGTTTTTAAAGGATATTGGAAATTTTAAAAGGATTGAACTTTTAAAATGTAAAGATTGTGGGACTTTCAAAGTTGTGTATATCTTGGGGATGAAGAAGAAACTAAGGATTGAGGCTTAGTTCTGATGTGTTTGTGTGTCAAGTTGACAAGGTGTCAATTGTACTGGCTAGTTTTGTGTCAACTTGATACAAGCTGGAGTTATCACAGAGAAAAGAAGTTCAGTTGGGGAAATGCCTCCACGAGATCCAGCTATAAGTCATTTTCTCAATTAGTGATCAAGAAGGAAAGGCCCCTTGTGGGTGGGGCCATCTCTATGGGATAGTAGACTAGGGTTCTATAAGAAAGCAGCCTGAGCAAGCCAGGGTTAGCAAGCCAGTTAAGACACATCCCTCCATGGCCTCTGAATGATCTCCTGTGCCCTGACCTGCTTGAGTTCCAGTCCTGACTTCCTTGGTGATGAACAGCAGTATGTAATCATAAGCCCAATAAACCATTTCCTGTAAAACTTGCTTCTTGGTCATGATGTTTGTGCAGGAATAGAAACCCTGAATAAGACAATGGGTATAAGGTCTGGTTTGTAAAAATAGATTAGACAATGAAGATATAAAGAAAAGAAGTATTAAAAAAAAAAGGAGGAACAGACAGAAACATTCCTTCCAAATATAGCTTCATTTTCACACCAATCAGGATTTAGGGATAAGGGCTTATGTAGATTACAGTGTCTACTGTTATAGAATAAGGGTCTTATACTTTAACCAATCATATGGATTTGTTCTTTGGTGGTAAAAAACAGGTGTCATGTTTTGAGGAGCACAAACAAGATGAAAAGCAAAAAGCATTGTTAGAGACAGTCATTATGACTGTTAGAGACTGTTAGAGACAGCCACAATACCCCGTGCCTGGAAACTTGAACATATTTTCACCATATGAGTAAATGCAGGGTAATAACAAAAAGGCAATACTTAGGGCCTGGTGTTCGGTTTGGTTTGGTTTTTCTGCTCATTCCCAATTGTGTATTGGTTGTCATGCTACTCCTGTTAAATTGTTCCCAAATTGCATGATAATCCTGTATTGGGACACTGAGATTCCCTGCCCCAAGCTGATTGTAAATGGGAAACAAAAGTGCCAGCAGCTGATGGCTAAGCAGGAGACAAAGGTGGGACTTTTGGATTCATGACAAGGGGAACAAAGAGGATCTCCATGCCAGTAAAGGAATTGGATGCCAGCTTGAGAGCTGGGAAAGACAGAATACCAGCCTAATAACAGCTGGGAAACAGTGACCCCAGTATCCCCTCCTCTGATTGATTCTGGGGAAGCAAAGATGGGCTATAGATTTTAGTAATTCAGGAGTATCACAGAGAAGCCCTTAGCAATGTGGGTGTTTGGGAGTGTCCCAACCAATAAGCTGATTTGGCATATTAAATAAAGCTGTTTGTCTTTCATTTCAGACTCCAAAGCACTTGCAAGCTGAGCTAGGAATTTACACAGGTGGCATCCTATAGGAGAGCAGAGTAACCAAGTTAGTCTACAGGAGGCATCACACCTATAGGCTGGAACTTAGTATTAAAACTAATTGGAAGCCAGGCATGGTGGCATATGCCTTTAATCCCAGCACTCGGGAGGCAGAGGCAGGTGGATTTCTGAGTTCGAGGCCAGCCTGGTCTACAAAATGAGTTCCAGGACAGGCAGGGCTATACAGAGAAACCCTGTCTCAAAAAACCAAAACAAAACAAAAACAAAAAACAAAAAAACAAAAATAAAACAAAAACTAATTGGAGATTCTCAAATGAATACCAAATGTTAAGATGTGAAATTAATGGATGTGGAAAAGTGAATTCTTAGCAGATTTGCTGGTTTGGCTTAGCCATCTGGTTTGTCACCAGGCTGTGCAGGTTCACAACCAAAAGAAAAGTTGAGCTGAATTGGTAGGCATAATTCCTGGGTTCATGGAATGAGTTGGGACTCAGCAAAATCCCCAAAGCTGATCCAAACATCCTTCTTGGACTGGTTTTACCATGGGCCCTTCTCAAAGATTTCTGTCTGTCTCAGATAGTTTGAGATTAGAGGTGCAGTACACAGATACAGGCTGGTCAGAAACAGACAGAGGTAGATGGTAGAGACTGCCCAGAGCTATAATCAGAAAAAAGAATTGAGAGAAATCGATGAAATTTTTTAAATTGCTTTTAAGGATAAATGAGACAGTGGTAATTGTTTAAGAGTGTTTGAGGCAATGTCTGTGGAGGGCCCTAATGTCTCCAGAGGACTCTCCACACGGCTGGCACACCAGCACACCCAGGTTCTTGAAATCACTGGTGAGTGGAAAGCTACATCAGTTCGAAAAAATCCAGATGTGGGAAGCCACATGTGCCTTTGCAGGCCACATGTGCCATTGCAGGGTAACCGCTGGCTACCATGCATACGTAGGCAATAAAGTTTTTTTGCCAAGATGAGGTTTTGAGAATTAACCAATCAGATGAGAGAGAAGCTAACCAATCAGATGTGAGACATGCAAATGAGGTGGTAAGCATAACCCATGCATAACCAATCTGGGTGTGAGACACGCCTCTCCTAGGCCTATATAAGCAGCACCAGTTCTGGGCTTGGAGTCTCTTCACCTCTGCAATCAAGCTCTTCCAATAAAGTGTACAGAAGGATCCTGTTGCAGCATCATTCTTGCTGGCCAGTCGGGCATGCACAAGATCCAGAGGGTCTTGTGCTAGCAGGAATAGTGACAAAGGACAGCACCCGACCAGCCGCTGGGGTTACTTTTTGTTGGCGCCACCCCCCACGCCCCCCATGCCATCTTCGGCATGATCTTGGCAGAGGGCCCTAAGGTCCCCAGAGGACTCTCCATGCTCCAGGCCCCCTAGCACACCTGGGTCCTTCAGATCACTGGTGAGTGGAACACAACCTAAGTTACAAAAAAAAATCCAGAGGGTCTTCTGATAGTAACAACAGCGTCAAAGGAAAAAGGCAGGCCCTAGCACACCCAGAATCTTGGGATCACTGAGACCAGTTTATGCAGGAGAGCAGATGGAGAACAGAAGCAACCAAGCTTCTTGGACAGGGTCCCTTCAAGCCTTCATCCTCAGCAGGAAAACAAAACTGACAACCAGACCCCTGGACACCTTCCCTGACAGAAGAGAGTCGGCCTCTAGGGAGGGCTCTGACCTCCGGAATCAGGAGGTGAATCTGAGTTCCAGACTTCTGTGCACTTCCTCTGCAAGAGGAGAGCTTGGCTGCAGAGTGGTCTGACCACTGGGACACAGGAGACAGTTGGTCTCCCAGGAGTGCTGACAAGCTAAAGAATCACAGGAGGAAAAAGCTCCATTCAGGGACAGCTAGAACATCTAGCACCAGAGATTACCTGATGGCAAAAGGTAAATGAAAGAGTCTTACTAACAGAAACCAGCACCAATGGGCATCATCAGAACCCAGTTCACCCACCACAGCGAGTTCTGAATATGCCAAGACACCTGAAAAGCAAGATTCAGATCTAAAATCATATCTCATGATGCTCGTATAGGATTTGGAGAACCACATTAATAACTCACTTAAAGACATTCAGGAGAACACTGCTAAACAGGTAGAAGACATTAAAGAGGAAACACAAAAAATCCCTTAAAGAATTACAGGAAAACACAACCAAAGAGGTGATGGAATTGAACAAAACCACCCAAGATCTAAAAGTGGAAGTAGAAACAATAAAGAAAACTCAAAAGGAGACAACTCTGTAGATAGAAACCCTAGGAAATAGATCAGGAACCTTAGATGCAAGCCTCAGCAACAGAATACAAGAGATGGAAGGGAGAATCTTAGGTGCAGAAGATTCCATAGAGAACATGGACACAACAATCAAAGGAAATGCAAAATGCAAAAAGATCCTAACTCAAAACATGCAGGAAATCCAGGACGCAACAAAAAGACCAAATCTACTAATAATATGTAGATGAGAATGGAGAATTTCAAATCAAAGGACCAATAAATATCTTCAACAAAATTATAGAAGAAAACTTCCCTAACCTAAAGAAAGAGATGCCCATGAACATACAAGGGACCTACAGAACTCCAAATAGACTGGACCAGAAAATAAATTCCTCCCAACGCTTAATAAGCAGAACAAAAATGCACTAAATAAAGATAGAATATTGAAAGAAGTAAGGGGAAAAGGTCAAGTAACATATAGAGGCAGGCCTATTAGAATTATACCATACTTCTCTCCAGAGACTATGAAAGTCAGAAGATCCTGGACAGATGTTATACAGACCCTAAGAGAACACAAATGCCAGCCCAGGCTACTAAACACAGCAAAACTCTCAATTACCATAGACGGAGAACCCTAAGTATTCCATGACAAAATAATAATGGGAAAATACCAACGGAAGGACAGAAAATACACCCTAGAAAAAGAAAGAAAGCCTTCAACAAACCTAAAGGAAGACAGCCACAAGAACAGAATCCAACTCTAACAACAAATATAACAGGAAGCAACAAGTACTTTTCCTTAATATCTCTTAATATCAATAGACTCAACTCCCCAATAAAATGACATAGACTAACAGACTAGCTACAGAAACAGGACCCAACTTTTTGCTGCTAACAGGAAACCCATCTCAGGGAAAAAGACAGACACTACCTCAGGGTAAAAGGCTGGAAAACGATTTTCCAAGAAAATGGTCCAAAGGAACAAGCTGGAGTAGCCATTGTAATATAGAAAAAAATCGACTTACAACCCAAAGTTATCAAAAAAGACAAGGAGGGGTACTTCATTCACATCAAAGATAAAATCTTTCAAGATGAACTCTCAATTCTAAATACCTATGCTCCAAATGCAAGAGCATCCACATCTATTAAATTAACTACAGTAACGGTCAAAGCAAATATTGCACCTCACACAATAATAGTGGGAGACTTCAACACAACTCTCATCAAGGAACAAATCCTGGAAACAGAAACTAAACAGAGACACATTGAAACTAACAGAAGTTATGAAAAGAATGGATTTAACAGATGTCTACAAAATATTTTATCTCCGCACCTCATGGCACATTTTCCCAAATCAACCATATAATCGGTCACAAAACAGGCCTCAGCCGATACAAAATTCTGAAATTATCTCACACATCCTATCAGATCACCACGGACTGAGGCTGACCGTTAATAACAACATATATAATAGAAAGCCAATGTTCACGTGGAACCTGAAGAACACACTACTCAAGGAGGAAATAAATTAAGAAATTAAAGACTTTTAGAGTTTAATGAAAATGAAGCCACATCATACCCAAATTGATGGGACACAATGAAAGCAGTTCTAAGAGGAAAACTCATAGCGTTAAGTGCCTCCAAAAAGAAACTAGAGAGAACACACACTAGTAGCTTGACAACACACCTAAAAAGTTCTAGAAAAGAAGGAAACAAATTCACCCAAGAGGAGTAGATGGTAAGAAATAATCAAACTCAGGGCTGAAATCAACCAAGTGGAAACAAAGAGAACTATATAAAGAATCAACCAATTTAGGTGCTGGTTCTTTGAGAAAATCAACAAGATAGATGAACCCTTAGCCAAACTCACTAGAGGACACAGGGACAGTGTCCTACTTAACAAAATCAAAAATGAAAAGGGAGACATAACAACAACAGAACCCGAGGAAATAAAAAACACCATAACATCCTACTACAAAGACTAAACTCAACAAAACTGGAAAACCTGGGTGAAATGGACAAATTTCTAGACAGATACCAGGTACCAAAGTTAAGTCAGGATCAGATTAATGACCTAAACATTCCCGTATCTCCTAAGGAAATAGAAGCAGTCATTAATAGTCTCCCAACAACAACAACAACAAAAGCCCAGGACCAGATAGGATTAGTGCAGAGTTCTTTCAGCCTTTCAAAGACCTAATTCCAATTCTCCTCACACTATTCCACAAAATAGAAACAGAAGGTACTCTACCCAGTTCATTCTGTGAAGCCACAGTTACTCTGATACCTAAACCACATAAAGACCAAACAAAGATAGAGAGCTTCAGACCAATTTCCCTTATGAATATTCATGCAATAATACTCAATAAAATTCTCACTAACTGAATCCAAGATCTCATCAAAACAATCATCCATCATGATCAAATAGGCTTCATTCCAGGGATGCAGGGATTATTTAATATACAGAAATCCATCAACGTAATCCACTATATAAACAAACTCATAGACAAAAACCACATTATCATCTTGTTAGATGCTCAGAAAGAAGTTGACAAAATCTAAGACTCATTCATAATAAAAGCCTTGGAAAGAGCAGGAATTCAAGGTCCATGCCTAAGCATAATAAAATCAATCTACATCAAACTAGTAGCCAACATCAAAGTAAATGGAGAGAAACTGGAAGCAATCCTGCTAAAATCAGGGACTAGACAAGGCTGCCCACTTTCTCCCTACCTATTCAATGTAGTACTCAAAGTCCTACCCAGAACAATTAGACAAGAAAAGGGGGTCAATGGTGTACATATTGGAAAGGAAGAAGTCAAAATATCACTTTTTTGCAGATGGTATGATAGTATATATAAGTGATCCTAAAAATTCCACCAGGGAACTCCTAGACCTGATAAACAGCTTCGGTGCAGTAGCTGATTATAAAATTAACTCAAAAAATTCAATGGCCTTTCCCTACAGAAAGGATAAACAGGCTGAGAAAGAAATTAGGGAAACAACACCTTTCACAATAGTCACAAATAACATAAAATACCTTGGTGTGACTCTAACTAAGGAAGTGAAAGATCTGTATGATAAGAACTTCAAGTCTCTGAAGAAGTGAACGAAGATCTCAGAAGATGGAAAGATCTCCCATGCACATGTATTGGCAGAATCACTATAGTAAAAATGGCTTGCCAAAAGCAATCTACAGATTCAGTGAAATCCCCATCAAAATTCCAAATTAATTCTTTAGTGAATTAGAAAGGGCAATGTTGGGAGCAAAATAATAAGGGTATGGAGGGCCCTCCAGGGCCCTAGGGAGAAAGTGGGATAGGAAAAATATGCCCACTGTCCCGCCAAAGTTTCCCTATTCTCTAGTCAGTCAGGCATGGGAGGGTGCCTATCTACCTATCCATTCATCCTTGTGTAGGCATTCCTCTATCCCACTCTTCAGGGGGTGGTCAAGGGACAGCCCTGCCTGGGTACTCCCCTGGAGCTAGTTTGCTAAAGCCACCAGGGTTGTAGGATAGAGGGAAGGGGAAGAAGTTCCCAACACTGACTAAAGTGCACAGAGGAACTTGAAAGAGCAGAGCAGAGACTCTATGTTTTAAGAGCTTTATTATAGAAATGCAGGGGAAAGAAAGAAGGTAGAAAGGAGGGAGGAAGGGAGGGAGGGAGGGAGAAAGAGAGAGAGAGAGAGAGAGAGAGAGAGAGAGAGAGAGAGAGAGAGAGAGAGAGAGAAGGAAAGAAGACAAAAGGAGGAGAGAGAAGTGGTGAAAGAGGTGAGAGGACAAAGGGATAAGAGGTTAAATGAGCGAGGTGAGGGCTGAGCATCCCTTTTTATGGTCTACACTGTTGCTAGGTAACTGGAGAAGAGTCTAGCCTGAAGGTCAGAAGCTTGGGCCATTGCTTACATGACTACTGACCATACTTCTGTTGTGGGGGCTGTGGGATGTGGTACCTTAGGCAGGAGCCAGAGTACCAGGATCATGAGGGAAAGACTACCGACTACCATAACATGTAGGTGAATTATGACCATCAGGGTTCAGAGCTCAGCTAGACTGGAGACCAGCCTGCAATTCCCCACAGGGCAATTTTCAAATTTATCCAGAATAACAAAAAACCTAGGATAGCAAAAACTCTTCTCAATGATAAAAGAACCTCTGGTGGAATGACCATGCCTGACCTAAAGCTGTACGACCAGGGAATTTTGAGAAAAACTGCATGGTACTGGTACAGCAACAGACAGGTAGATGAATGGAATGAATTTGAAGACCCAGAAATGAACTCACACACCTATGGTCACTTGATCTTTGACAAGGGAGCTAAAATCATCCAGTAGAAAAAAGACAGCATCTTCAACAAATGGTGTTGGTAATACTGGTGGTTATTACGTAGAAGAGTGTGAATTGATGCATTTCTATCTCCTTCTACTAAGGTCAAGTCGATGTGGATCAAGGAACTCCACGTAAAACTAGAGAAACTGGAACTTATAGAGGAGAATGTGGGGAAAAGTCTCAAAGATATTGGCACAGGGGAAAAATTCCTGAACAGAACAGCAATGGCCTGTGCTGTAAGATCAAAAATTGATAAATGGGACCTCATACAATTGCAAAGTTTCTGTAAGGCAAAAGATACTGTCAATAAGACAAAAATGCCATCAACACATTTGGAAAGTATCTTTACCTATCCTAAATCAGATAGAGGACTAATATCCAATATATAAAAAGAGCTCAAGAAGTTGGACTCCAGAAATTCAAATAACTCTATTATAAAAAAAAAAAAAACGGGGTACAGGGCTAAACATAGATTTCTCAACTGAGGAAAACCAAAGGGCTGAGAAGCATCTGAAAAAATGTTCAACAACCTTAACCACCAGGGAAATGCAAATCAAAACAACCCACCTCATACCAGGCAGAATAGCTAAGAAAAAAAATCAGGCAACAGCATCTGCTCTCAAGGATGTGGAGAAAGAGGAACATTCTTCCATTGTTGGGGGGGATTGCAAGCTGGTACAGCCACTCTGGAAATCAGTATGGTGGTTCCTCAGAAAATTGGACATAGTACTACCTGAGGACCCAGCTATACCACTCCTGGGCATATATACCCAAAAGATGCTCAAACATATAACAAGGATACATGCTCCACTATGTTTATAGCAGCCTTATTTATAATAGCCAGAAGCTGGAAAGAACCCAGATGTCCCTCAATAGAGGAATGGATATAGAAAATGTGGTACATTTATACAATGGAGTACTACTCAACAATTAAAAACAATGCATTCATGACATTCTTTTTGGAGTTTTTTCTCCTCCTCCTCCTCCTCCTCCTCCTCCTCCTCCTTCTTCTTCTTTTTGGTTTTTCAAGACAAGGTTTCTCTGTATTGACCTGGCTATCCTGGAACTCACTCTGTAGACCAGGCTGGACTCAAACTCAGAAATCCACCTGACTCTGCCTCCCAAGTGCTGGGATTAAAGGTGGGCTCCACCACTGCCCTGTGACTTCATGAAATTCTTAGGCAAATGGATGCATCTGGAGGATATCATCCTGAGTGAGGTAACCCAATCACAAAAGAACACACATGGTATGCACTCACTGATAAACAGATATTATCTCAGAAACGTAGAATATCCAAGATACAATTTGTAAAACACATGAAACTCAAGAAAAAGGAAGACCAAAGTGTGGATACTTTGAACCTTCTTAGAAAGGGGAACAAAATACCCATTGAAGGAGTTATAGAGACAAAGTTTAGAGCTAAGACAGAAGAAAAGACCATCCAGAGACTGCCCCACCCGGAGATCCATCCCATGAACAACCATCAAACACAGACACTATTGCTTATGTCAGAAAGCTTTTGCTGACAGGACCCTAACATAGCTCTCTCTTCTGAGTCTATGACAATGCCTGGCAAATACAAAAGGGGATGCTCACAGTCATCTATTGGATGGAACACAGGCCCCATAATGAAGGATTTAGAGAAAGTACCCAAGGAGCTAAAGGTGTTTGCAAAACTATAGGCAGAACAACAATATGAACTAACCAGTACCCCCTACCCAGAGCTATGCCTCTAGTTGCATATGTAGCAAAGGATGACCTAGTTGGCTATCAATGGGAGAAGAGCCCCTTGGTATTGTGAAGATCATATGCCCCATTACAGGGGAATGCCAGGGCCAGGAAGCAGGTGTGGGTGGGTTGAGGAACAGGGCGGGGGGGGGGAGGGTATAGGGGACTTTGGGGATGGCATTTGAAATGTAAATGAAAAAATATCTAATAAAAAAAGTGGTTGAGTATACATGGAATAAGGTAATCCAGGCTTTGATCTCAAATGTAGGAAACAAAGGCATGAAGATAGAGTGATAACTTACCACAATAAATAATTAGAGGTGTTAATTTCTACACAATGGAAAATGAATCGAAAAACTGCCTTAAAGAAAAATTTAAAAGTCTATGGTATTATGGGAGAGAATCTATATTTGTGCTAATAGCAAGGAAGAAATTGCCTTGGACCTCTTCCAGAGTGATATAGCTCAGATGTGACAGGGGAAGACCCCCTGAAGATCTTGGCTACCAAAAATTAATGTTTGAGAAAATCCAACAGGCAGGCATCATGATTTGCTGTTTCCTACACATGGGAACAGCCCTGTAACTAGCCTAGACATGTAAAGTCGCTAGCCAAAACTTCAGCTAAAATTAGAACATATATATTATTGGTTATGGAACACTTAATATTCATCGTCATCCATCCTATGACATGAATGAAGATTTATTATTGATTAAATTAACACATAAAAGAATAGTTGTCTTTCACCTGCTCTAACGAGGAGCAAAAATTAATTCTTAACTGATCTGTGCTCCTTTCACATTCCATATGAATATCTTAATAGAACTGAAATCATTACTGTAAGATTCACATTTGCAGAATGTGCCCCGCCAACTAGATTCATTAGTTGGGATGTTGAGTTGACCTCTTTTTCCAGGTACCTATCTCCTTATACTGTTTTCAGAGACTTGCTTCCAGAACAGTTTCAGAAATTGCTGCTGATTCAAAATGGACTTGATTCATCCAACCTTTCAGACAGATAACTGAACTTCAGTCAAAACCTGAGTGTTCTAAGCATGCAGAGACTGGAAAACAAATGCTTTCTTAATTCTAACCAGGTTTTCTAATTTTCGCACCCCTACTCACCCCTTTAAACTCAGCAGGACGACATTGTGCAGTCTTGTCATGCTGATCCCTGACTTTTGGGTGTGGTTATTTTATAAATTATGGTTTGGTTGTCATTTTAAGGGATAAATTAATATCTTTTTTTCTGTTCTAATTATATGAGATGTGTGTAGCCACATCATGTTTGATACTTACTGGTTTTAATAGTAATATATTTACTCCATGTCTCCATTATGGAGTATTGGCTTATAACTCATTGGGTATGATTAAAAATTTGGAACACTGGTAAGAGAAAGTTACCTTAAAACTGGTAACTCAGGGATGGAGTCATTCTAAACAACAACTAATGACATGAGCCAACCCAGGAAAGCAGGTCTCTAAACATACTTCTAAATGAAAGTAATATATTATGTAATTCTTATCCTAGAACTAAACTAATAAAAATGGATTAAAAAGAATATCTCTTTTATGAGGTATTAAAACTGTACTGTCATGCATTCATATATATGAACTTGAAAACAAACTTTGTAATGGCAAAGTAATGCTCTTGGTATTGATTTTAAAGAGAACAGATGGTTTGCACTGATAAAAACTGGGTTTTGCTTTCCAAAATTATGGTTATGCTATAATATTAAAAAGAAACTTAACAATAGAGATTCACTGCCAATGTCCCATTAGCTACAGTATTCAATTTGATCACAAGCTCAAGAGTGTTAACTCACCCATATTTGTAATTAAGAAAAAAATCAACTCCTATGCTTAGGCTCTTCCCAGGACAGAAGACCATCAACTTCTGGCTACCTGCAGAAGAATCTGGCTGCTTTAAGATTCACATTTGGTAAGATCCTTACCAAAATAGCACCAGGAGAGAGCTAGTCTCCCAGGAGTACTGAAACACTTGTGAGTACAGGTAAAACCATTACTACTGGTCACAGGGACCCTCCTGAAAGCCTCAGGACACAGAAACCTAGAAGCAGCCTGGGACAGGAGCCTTGTGGTTTCTGTCAGGAAGCCCTTAAAGAGGAAAAAAAAATCCCTTAAAAAATTACAGGAAGCCGGGCATGGTGGCACACACGTTTAATCACAGCACTTGGGAGGCAGAGGTAGGTGGATTTCTGAGTTTGAGGCCAGCCTGGTCTACAGAGTGATCTCCAGGACAGCCAGGGCTACACAGAGAAACCCTGTCTTGAAAAACCAAAAAAAAAAAAAAAAAAAAAAAAAAAAAAAAAAAAAGAAAAAAAGAAAAAAAGAAAAAAGAAAAGAAAAGAAAAGAAAAATTACAGGAAAACACAACCAAACAGGTAAACAGGTGAAGGAAAGGAACAAAACTGCCCATAATCTAACACTGGAAATAGAAACAATAAATCATAAAGGGAGACAACGCTGGAGATAGAAAACGGGAAAGAGATCAGGAGTCATGGATATAAGCATCACCAACATAATACAAGAGATACAAAAAAGAATCACAGGTGCAGAAGATACCACAGAAAACATTGATTCAACATTCAAGAAAATGCAAAAATGCAAAAAGCTCTTAACACAAAACATCCAGAAGATCTAGGACACAATGAGAAAACCAAATCTAAGGATAAGAGGTATAGCTGGACAGTGGTGACACACACACACGCCTTTAATCCTAGCATTTGGGAGGCAGAGGCAGGTGGATTTCTGAGTTTGAGGCCAGCATGGTCTACAGAGTGAGTTCCAGAACAGCCAGGGCTACACAGAGAAACCCTGTTCCAAACAAAACAAAACAAAACAAACAAACAAACAAACAAAAAGATAGTAGGTATAGAAGGGAGTGAAGATTCCCAAATTGAAGAGCCAGTAAATATCTTCAACAAAATTATATAAAAAAACGCCCCTAACCTAAAGAAATAGATGCCCATATACATACAAGAAGCCTACCGAACTCCAAAGAGATTGGACCAAAATAGATATTCCTCCTGTCACATAGTAATCAAAACACCAAATGCACTAAACCAAGAAGTAGTAATAAAAGCAGTCAGGGAGAAAATGTCAAGTAACTTATGAAGGCAGACTTATCAGAAATACACTAGACTTCTCACCAGAGACTATGAAAGCTAGAAGATCCTAGAAATCTCATACAGATGCTCAGAGAACACAAATGCCAGCCCAGTCTACAGTCCGCAGCAAAACTCTCAATTACCAGAGATGGAGAAACCATGATATTCTGTGACAAAACCAAATTTACACATCAACTTTCCACAAATCCAGGTCTACAAAGGAAAATAGATGGAAAATGCCAACACACGGAGGGAAAGTGCACTCTAGAAAAAGCAAGAAAGTGTTCTTTTGCCAGGCTTGGCAGTGCATGCCTGTAATCCCAGCACTTGAGGGGCAGAGGCAGGGGGATTTCTGAGTTCGAGGCCAGCCTGGTCTACAAAGTGAGTTCCAGGACAGTCAGGGCTATACAGAGAAACCCTAGTCTGGAATGAAAAAAAAATGCTTTAAAGAAAATTTGAACACATTTATGGCAGAGCAAACACTTAGATTCTTTTGAATGTGATCCATACAGAATTCTGGGATTGTTCATGCACATATGACAATTTTAGACCTGGGAAATAGGATTATACAATAAGGACACAGGAATTTAATGAAAGTACATGGGTGAGAAAAAATTTAAAGGTTTTGAACTTAAATTATAGGTCAAATGTTAACAGGGGATAATTGAAAAACCTTATCTCAGACAGATGATAGAAATTTATGTTAATTCAAGTTATATAATCATAAAGGGGACATATTTAGTGACACATACATTAATCTCTATAGAAAGGAAAATTTAAGTATATAGTTGAATAAATAACTTAAGTCTTGATCACATGGAGGTATGTACCACCCTGCTTGAATCTGGAACTTTCTTTGAACATGCTGGCCTTAAACTCTGGGATCTGTTTGCCTCAATCTTCTGGGATTGAAGGTATGAACTACTTTTCCTGGGCCTAAGATTTTCATGGTCACTATGCCTCAAACTCTTCATGTCAAGATGCAATCTGAAACCTATGCCTTCTTGCCTCAGGATCTGGGTCACATATGTAGCCTCCATTTCTCGGTTCTAGTTCATTCCATTTATAGTCTAGTTGACAAACAGGAATAGCCATCATGGGCACATGTAATGAAATAGCAACAGGACAGTAGAAGTACTGTGCAGCTCTCCTTTATTTTTTATAACATTTGAATCCTGTTGCCTAATCCACATCTCACTGTTCTTGTTTTAGTATTAAAATAATCGTTTAGCCATGCATGGTGGCACATTCCTTAATCCCACCAATTTGTAGCTAGAGGCAGATGGATATCTGTGAATCTGAAGCCACTCTGGTCTACACAGTGATTTTCAAGATGTCCAATATGCCCTCACACTTCATGTGGGCAGCCTGTCATCTCTGTCACCATCTGAGTAGTACCCTGGCTTTCCTATTGACACCCAAAGGCCCTATTAATTTAGGGAGCCTCTATTTACTTACAAAGTAATGCAAAGTTTTGTTTTAGTTTTGCACCTTCCCATTTATTCACAGTGTGCTGCATGGCTCTTTTCAGTTATGAACTTTTGCTTCATTTTATTAAAGGCTTATTTTGCATTTGTTGCTAAGGCTCCTCCTCAATCACCGATGTAATAGTTCCACAGATTCAATATAAAGGCAGTCTTAGTTGGGTGTCCATTGTTGTGAAGGGGCTCCATGACCAAGGCAACTTTGATAAAGGCAGAATTTATTTGGGTGTCTAATCGGTTCAGAGGTTCAATTCAATATCATCATTGCAAAAGGCATGTCAGCATTCAAGCAGACATGATGCTAGAGAAGAAGCTGAGAGTTCTCCATCTTGTATGAAAGTTATCCAGAAGACTGTCTCCCAGGCAACTAGGAGGATGTTCTCTGTGGAGAGCTGCAATAACATTTACCATCTTAAGATGGCGCTGGCTCCGCAGTGCCTTATGCCACCTAAACAAAGAACAAGCTATATGCACATGTGCTAAAAGCAAAAACCCGCCAAAAGTTACCAGCCCATTTCCAGGCACCAGTCCATCCCCCAGGGCACTAGCCCAACCCCTGGGGTGTTTAGCCTATCCCTAGGGTGCATGAGAATCGTGGGTGTTGCTACCAGTCCTAGTTTAGACACATCACCAAAAAGTATTTAAGCCACACACTTTCTGAGCCTTCTTTGTCTACCTCACTATGTTATTGAAGTAAAGTTAACCACGGAAGAACCTGGCGTGTCCTGTGTTTATTTCCTGTGGAACAGGGATAAGCTCAGGATAGTTCTCAAAGCCCATTCCCACAGTAACACATTTCCTCCAACAAAGCTATTCCTCCTAACAGTGCTGCTTTTTGAGCTAAGCTTATGCAAACACCACAGAGCCCATCATGCATATATGGGCAAACCATACTTAACTGTAGTCTATAATTCCTCTCTTCTTCTCAAACATGTTTACCCCTACAAATAACCCCATCTTTTTCTGTATCCATACATTGAAACATGCTGACCTCCTTTTGAACTTGGTCTTCTCACATGGTAAACATGAAGATCTTTTGTTTCCAGTGGTGAGGAGACATTTCCAATTCTTGTCTATTAATTCCATGTTGATGTTTTAACATAATTTTTAGAATTTTTCTTTTTCCTTCTTGAAGTCTTCTCAGAGATTGGGCATTCTCTACACAGTACAGAGTATATTGGAGCTAGAGAGTTTACTCTTTATATAAAGCTCTTGCACTGAAAGAGCATAACATAAAAACTAGGCCTTAGGCCCAGGCTTGAGAATGTGACCTTTGTGATTCAATGCTCCCAGGTATGCTAATCATAAAACAGATAGCAACATTCCTTGTGACGCACCTGCTTCCTGGGTTCTGAGAGTGTTCATTCAAAGAAAATCACCATGACCCACCCTGACCATGGCTGGAACCCACTATCCAAAAGTGCTATTGCTAGAGGTTCATTGTAACTGTCTTGACTTTCCACTTCCTTGTAATTCTTAACTGGTATTTTTGGTGTTTTTCTCCCCACCCCTTTGAGTTGTGGTTTCTTCCTTTAAATACCCCCTTACCCAGATACTCGGGGAGCCACGGTTCTCTACCCCTGTGTGGTTTATGACCGTGAGCCCGAGAGCACTCTTGATAATAAAAGTCCTCTTGCAGTTTGCAGTAAGACCTTTACTCATGAGTGATTTGGGGTGTCACCTCTCCTGAGTCAGAACGTGGGGGAGTCCTCACGTTGTGGTTCTTTCACAAGCATCAACACAGGGACCCAAGTTCAGATCCCAAGTACTCACATAAAATCTGAGAGTGGTAGCACTTGCTGTAATCCCAGCACTGGTGAGGCAGAGACAGGAGCAACCTCAGGGCTTGCCTGCAAGCTAGTCTACTCAGGTTCAGAGAGAGAACTGGCTGAATACAGAAGGTGGGGTCTGAATGAAGAAGGCACCCAGCCTTGATCCCTACATGCATGTGAACATGCAAGAACTAAACAGAGAGATAATGAAACTAACAGACACTATGAATCAAATAGACTTAACAAACATCTATAGGATGTTCCACCCAAACACAATGCAATATAACTTCTTCTCAGCACCTCATGAATTCTTCTCCAAATAGAACCATGTAGTCACCCACAAAGCAAGTTTCAACAGATAAAGAAAATTGAAGTGGGGCTGGAGAGATGGCTCAGCAGTTAAGAACACTAACTGCTCTTCTGAAAGTCCTGAGTTCTAATCCCATCAACCACTTGGTGGCTCCCAACTGTTGTGAATAGCCCTGGAGCTAATTATATTAGATGTTAATTCCATTCTCCTGTGAGTGGTTGTGAATAAGGAATGAGTCAGCACTCAGGTGATTTCCTGTAAACCTGCTTCCCACCTTCATTTGTAAAATAAAGGAGAGCTGATGATTGGGCAGATCAAAGGGAAGGTGGAGCAGAAGGTGAGAGAGAGAAGAAGGAGAAAATTTGAGAGGGAGAGGATGCAGAGGAGGAGGAAGAAGAAAAGCAGAGCAGAAAAGCACATGGCCTAGAGAAACCCAAGTTCTAAGGGGTCTCATAGATGGAGAAGATGGTTGTGTAGCAGTAGATCTGCCCAGTCTAAGCATACAGCTTGTATTCATATTAACTGTGTTGTGTTATCATTGACAGGGCATATTTGGGTTGGAGATTTACCACAACATACAACTATCCAGAATGAGACCTGATGTCCTCTTCTGTTGCATCTGAATACAACTATAGTGTACTTACATATAATAATCAATAAAACTTCAGGCTGGAGCAAGCAGATCCTGAGCCATCGTGGCTGATCAAAGTAAGCAACCTTCACTCCCAGCAACCAGGTGATGGCTCATAACCATTAGTACAGCGACATTGTACCCATATACATAAAATAAATAAATCTTCAAAAAAGAAAGAAAATTGAAGTAATAGTATCATATCAGACAATATGAATAAAGCTGGATTTCAATAACAACAGAAAACCTAAAGCCTAAATACACTTGGAGATTGAACACCTCAATGATCTCTGGAAATGAAAGAAAAAAAAAGATATTAAAGACTGTATAAAATTAAATGCAAATGAAGGCAAAACATACCAAAATTTATGGGACACAATGAAAGCAGCCCTAAGAGTAAAGTATATAGTGCTAAGTGCCTGTATAAAGTACCTCCAGAGCTCATATGTCTAGCTGCATATGTAACAGAAGATGGCCTAGTCGGCCATCACTGGGAAAAGAGGCCCCTTGGTGTTGGAAACTTTATATGCCCCAGTACGGGGGAATGCCAGGGCAAAGAAGTGGGAGTGGGTGGGTAGGGAAGCAGAGCTGAGGAAGGGTATTGGGAACTTTCAGAATAACCCACCGAGACTAGTATGAGCAGGTGAGAGTGTGGACTACAGAAGCTAACAGCTTCTGGGATAGGCCCTGTTTTGGGCCTTCATCTTCTGCCAGGAGGCAGGTTCAAATGCCAGATATCAGTGCACCTTCCCTGCAAGAGGAGTGCTTGCCTGCAGAGAGTGTTCTACCCACTTAAACTCAGGAGAGAGCTAATCTCCCAGGTCTGCTGATAGACGATAACAGAATCACGAGAGGAACAAGCTCTAACTAGAGACAACTATAACAACTAACTCCAGAGATTACCAGGTGTCGAAAGGCAAACGTAGGAATCTTACTAACAGAAACCAAGACCACTCACCATCATCAGAACCCAGCACTCCCACCTCAGCCAGTCCTGGGCACCCCAGCACACCCGAAAAGCTAGACCCAGATTAAAAAGCATATCTCATAATGATGGTAGAGGACATCAAGAAGGACTTTAATAACTCACTTAAAGAAATACAGGAGAACACTGCTAAAGAGTTACAAGTCCTTAAAGAAAAACAGGAAAACACAACCAAACAGGTAGTAGTCCTTAAAGAAAAACAGGAAAGCACATCCAAACAGATGATGGAAATGAACAAAACCATACTAGACCTAAAAAGGGAAGTAGACACAATAAGGAAAACATAAAGTGAGACAACGCTGGAAATAGAAACCCTAGGAAAGAAATCTAGAACCATAGATGGGAGTATCAGCAAGAGAATACAAGAGATGGAAGATAGAATTTCAGGGACAGAAGATTCCATAGAGAACATGGGCACAACAATCAAAGAAAATGCAAAATGCAAAAAGATCCTAACTCAAAACATCCAGGAAATTCAGGACACAGTGAGAAGACCAAACCTACGGATAATAGGAGTAGATGAGAATGAAGATTTTCAATTTAAAAGGTCAGTAAATATCTTCAACAAAATTACAGAAGAAAACGTCTCTAACCAAAAGAAAGAGATGCCCATGAACATACAAGAAGTCTATAGAACTCCAAATAGACTGAAGCAGAAAAGAAATTCCTCCCGATACATAATAATCAGAACAGCAAATGCACTAAATGAAGATAGACTTTTAAAAGCAGTAAGGGGAAAGGTCAAGTAACCTATAAAGGCAGACCTAGTAGAATTACACCAGACTTCTCACCAGAGACTATGAAAACCAGAAGATCCTGGACAGATGTTATACAAACACTAAGAGAACACAAATGACACCCCAGGGTACTATACCCAGCCAAACTCTCAATTACCATATGTCTTAGTTAGGGTTTTACTGCTCTGAACAGACACCATGACCAAGGCAAGTCTTATAAAAAACAACATTTAATTGGGGCTAGCTTACAGGTTCAGAGGTTCAGTCCATTATCATTAAGGTGGGAGCATGGCAGCATCCATGCTGTCATGGCGCAGGCAGAGCTGAGAGTTCTATGTCTTCATCCAAAAGCTGCTAGTGGAAGCATGACTTCCAGGCAACTGGGGTGAGAGTTTTAAGCCCACACCCACAGTGATACACCTACTCCAACCAGGTCACACCTATTCCAACAAGGCCACACCTCCAAATGGTGCCACTCCCTGGTCCAAGAATATACAAACCATCACACCATAGAAGAAGAAACCAAAGTATTCCATTACAAAACCAAAGTCACACATTATCTTTCCACGAATCCAGCCCTTCAAAGGATAATAAAGGGAAAACCCAAACACAAGGGGGAAATTATGCCCAATAAAAAGCAAGAAAGTAATCCTTCAACAAACCTAAAGGAAGATAGCAACAAGAACAGAATGCCAACTCTAGCAACAAAAATACAAGGAAGCATAATTACTGTTCCTTAATATCTCTTAAAATCAATGGACTCAATACCCCAATAAAAAGACATAGACTAACAGACTGGCTACATAAACAGGACCCAACATTTTGCTGCTTACAGGGAACGCATCTCAGGGAAAAATACAGACACTACCTCAGAATGAAAGGCTGGAAAACAATTTTCCAAGCAAATGGTCTGAAGAAACAAGCTGGAGTAGCCATTCTAATATCGAATAAAATCAACTTCCAACCCAAAGTTATCAAAAAAGACAAAGAGGGGCACTTCATACACATCAAAGGTTAAATCTTCCAAGAGGAACTCTCAATTCTGAATATCTATGCTCCAAATGCAAAGGCATCCACATTTATTAAAGAAACTTAAGATCCAAGCACACATTGCACCTCACACAATAATAATGGGAGAGTTCAACACCCCATTCTCATCAATGGACAGATCCTGGAAACTAACTACACAGACACAGAGAAACTAACAAAAGTTATGAAAGAAATGGATTTAACAGATATCTACAGAACATTTTATCCCAAAACAAAAGGATATACCTTCTTCTTGACACCTCATGGTACCTTCTCCAAAATTGACCATATATAATCAATCACAAAAACAGCCTCAAAAGATACAAGATTATTGAAATTATCCCATGCATCCTATCAGATCACCACTGGACTAAGGTTGATCTTCAATAACAACATAAGTAATAGGAAGCCAACATTCAGGTGGAAGCTGAAAACAACACTCTACTCAAGGATAACTTGGTCAAAGAGGAAATAAGGAAAGACATTAAAGACTTTTTAGAGTTTAATGAAAATGAAGCCGCAACATAACCAAACTTATGGGACACAATGAAAGCATTCCTAAGAGGATCATACATCATGATCAATTAGGCTTCATCCCAGGAATGCAGGGATGGTTTAATATATGGAAATCCATCAACATCATCCACTATATAAACAAACTCAAAGACAAAAACCACATGATCATCTCATTATATGCTGAGAAATCAATTGACAAAATCCAACACCCATTCATGATAAAAGTCTTGGAAAGAGCAGGAATTCAAGTCCCATACTTAAAAATAATAAAAGTAATACATAGCAAACCAGTAGCCAACATCAAAGTAAATGGAGAGGAACTTGAACCAATCCCACTAAAATCAGGGACTAGACAAGGCTGCCCACTTTCTCCCTACCTATTCGATATGTACTTGAAGTCCTAGCCAGAGCAATTCGACAACAAAAGGAGATCAACGGGACATAAATTGGAAAGGACGAAGTCAAAATACCACTATTTGCAGATGATATGATAGTATATATAAATGACCCTAAAAATTTCACCAGGGAACTCCTAAACCTGATAAACAGCTTCAGTAGCTGGATATAAAATTAACTCAAACAAATCAATGACCTTTCTCTACACTAAGGATAAATAGGCTGAGAAAGAAATTAGGGACACAACACCCTTCTCAATAGTCACAAATAATACCTTGGTGTAACTCTAACTAAGGAACTGAAGATATGTATGATAAGAACTTCAAGTCTCTGAACAAAGAAACCAGAGAAGATCTCAGAAGATGGAAAGATCTCCCATGCTCATAGATTGGCAGGATCAATATAGTAAAAATGGCTATCTTGCAAAAGCAATCTACAGATTCAATGCAATCCCCATCAAAATTCCAACTCAATTCTTCAATGAATTAGAAAGGGTAATTTGAAAGTTCATCTGAAATAACACAAAACCTAGGATAGCAAACTCTTCTCAATGATAAAAGAACCTCTGGTGGAATCACCATGCCTGACCTAAAGCTGTACTACAGAGCAATTGTGATAAAAACTGCATGGTAATGGTAGAGTGACAGGCAGGTAGACCAATGGAATAAAATTGAAGACCCAGAAATGAACCCACATTTGTTAAGCAGGGATGTTAAACTAGCTGAAACAGTTCTGAAGTTACCTTTTCTATAACATTTGGGTTTAACCTTGCTCTGCTTGCTCTGTCCCAGTCTGATCCTGAACTCAGGAATCTGTCTGCCTTTAAAAACATTAAAAAAAAAAGCTGAATGGGAGAATGGGATCTCCTGTGATCACCACTCCCTAAATCTCTTTATCTCCTTCCTTAGTATCTTTCTGACAAGTTAGCAACAAGACAAGTGCTTTTCTTCCTTTAGATTTGTGAAGACCCTCATGATTCAAATTGCATCATTATTTTTTGAGGAATTAACATGTTTTGAACCCATGTTTTTATATGTCTTTTCCAAGCTTTAAAGGGAAGTCGCAAAGGTCCCAGCATTTACCATTTTGCTGAAACATTAGCCACACCTTTGCCTCCTGGACTTGTGATCACCATGCAGTCATTAGCTTTAACTGGGAGGACATTGGACATTCCTTAAAGGAATATGTACATATTATTGTTTTGATTTGATTTGATTTGACTTGTTTTCTTTCTCTCTCTCTCTCTCTCTCTCTCTCTCTCTCTCTCTCTCTCTCTCTCTCTCTCTTTCATTCTTTCTTTCTTTCTTCCTTCTTTTCTCCTTCCAGAGATAGGCAAATTTCTGAGTTCAAGGCCAGCCTGAGTTCCAGGACAGTCAGGCTATATATAGAAACCCTGTCTCAAAAAAAAAAAAATTAAAAAAATTGAGCACCAACATCTAGGCACAATATTATTGGTAAAATAGTGCACCATTTAAACTGATTGGTCTTTAGGGAATGAGGTAACTAGAATGTCCCACATCTGAAGGTGTACAAAGGTCTATCCTGTGGAATGTGTCCCCACCCCTAGGTTGGTCCCTGCCCTGTGGTCTGAGGAATGTTAATGGCCTCTCCCTTCTGTAAGGGGAAGTGTTTCATGACCTTCCCAAAGTTCCTGAGCTGACCTTTTCAGGGTCATCAGCCTTTTTCAGCTTTTCCCTACTTCAACCACAGGAGCCCCTGACTTCAAACCATTGGATGGGTGTAAGTATCTGCTTAGTCAGCTGCTTGTTGGTCCTCTCAGGAGGCAGCCTTGCTAGGCTCCACCCTATAAGCACACTGTAGAATCAGTAACAGTGTCAGGCCTTGGAGACCCCCCATGAGAAGGATCCCAATTTGTTCTGGTCACTGAACCGCCTTCCCCTCAGTCTCTTTTCCTTTTTTGTCTCTGAAGTTCTATTAGAAAGGAACAATTCTGGGTCAGAATTTTTGACTTTTGGATGGCAATCCCATCCGTCCATGTAATGTCCAGTCATTATACTGTAGGTGGATTCTACATGTTCCCTCTCCCCACTGTTGGTCATTTCATCTATGGTCCCTCCCTTTGTGTCTTGGGATTCTCTCACCTCTACCAGGACTTTAAGTACAATCTAGAGATCAAGCTTCCTTGATGATGATGACTAATCATTTTGATGTTTTCTAAAGCACTTAGTATAACAGCCTTTTTTAATACACAGAGAAACCTTTGCATGTGGAAGGTTATACATGTGGTTACAGCATCTTCCCAAATTTTGATGTGAGAAGGAAGCAACAAAAATACCTTTGACAATCAAACATATTCATCTGACTCTATGATTCATTTTGAGCAGAAAAACTTGATCATTGGAATTTCTTTAGAAATATTTTTGGGAATTCCTTTTCAGTACAAATATTTGAATGAAATTCTGCACACAATTGGTGGTATTTGATGAACATAAAGCATTTAAAATACAATGTCATGAGCTGGGTCATGAGGTAGAACTATGTCAAGTTTTCTCAGAAACCACCAAATTGATTTTCAGAGTGGTTATATAAGTTTATAATCCTAACATCAATGAAGGAGTGTTCTCCTTGCTTCCCATCCATGCCAGTATGTGTAATCTTTTGAGTTTTTTGATCTTAACCATTATGATGGGTATAAAATGGAACCCCAGAGTTGTTTTGACTTGCATTTCTCTGATGAGTAAGGACTTTGAACATTTCTTTTTTTTTTCCAAAAACAATTTTTTATAGATATTTTCTTCATTTACATTTCAAATGCTATCCCCAAAGTACCCTATACATTCCCCACATCCTGGTCCCCAACCCACTCACTCCCACTTCTTGGTCCTGGCATTCCCCTGTACTGGGGCATATGATCTTCACAATACCAAGGGTGTCTCCTCCCATTGATGGCCGACTAGGCCATCCTCTAATACATATGCAACTAGAGGCATAGAGCTCTTGGGGTTACTGTTTAGTTCATATCGTTGTTCCTCCTATAGGGTTGCAAACGCCTTTAGCTCCTTTAGTACTTTCTCTAGCTCCTTCAGTAGGGGCCCCATATTCCATCCAATAGATGTCTGTGAGCATACACTTCTGTATTCCCAGGCATTGGCATAGACTCACAATAGAGAGCTAAGTCAGGGTCCTGTCAACAAAGTCATCCTGAGTGAGGTAACCCAATCACAAAAGAACTCACATGATATGCACTCACTGATAAGTGGATATTATCCCAGAAACTTAGAATACCCAAGATAGAATTTGCAAAATACATGAAACACAAGAAGAAGGAAGACCAAAGTGTGGACACTTCGCCCATCCTTAGAATTGGGAACAAAACACCCATGGAAGGAGTTACAGAGACAAAGATTGGAGATGAGATGAAAGGATGGACCATCCAGAGACTGCCCCACCCGGGGGTCCATCCCATAATCATCCACCAAACGCAGACACTATTGCATATGTCAGCAAGAATTTGATGAAAGGACCCTGATATAGCTGTTTCTTGTGAGGCTATGCCAGTGCCAGGCAAACACAGAAGTAGATGCTCACAGTCAGCTATTAGATGGAAAACAGGGCCCCCAATGGAAGAGCTAGAGAAAATACCCAAGTAGCTGAAGGGGTCTGCAACCCTATAGGTGGAACAACAAAATGAACTAACTACTACCCCCAGAGTTCGTATCTTTAGCTGCATATGTAGCAGAAGATGGCCTAGTCGGCCACCATTGGGAAGAGAGGCCCCTTGGTCTTCCAAGCTTTATATGCCCCAGTACAGGGGAAACACCAGAGCCAAGACATGGGAGTTGGTGGGTAGGGGAGCATGGGGGCAGGGGGGAAGCAACGTTTAGGGGACTTCCGGGATAGCATTTGAAATGTAAATAAAGTAAATACCTAATGAAAAATTGGAAGGAAAAAAAAAGTCTTTCACCAGGGATTGACTGTTGAATGTATTGGAGAGCTTGGCTATTTTACCTTCAATTTTTGGTGTCAATGGCAAGTGCTGTTCTTTGTCTCTTATGGAGGTGCCATCCAAATTTTTTGTTCTCTTTGTTGCCATATGACAATGTTTCTAGTTTTTTCTCTTTGTTGAAACAATTGTGCCTAAATGAGTTCTAATATTACATGGATAAGTTTAGCATTTCTGTTTTTAGGGACTGTCTCTCAGTTTTATATATTATGTTACACAGAGGACTTCGTTTTCTTCACTATGAGTATTTTCTGTATATCCATTTGATAATATCTGACAACAAATAGGTTCTTAATGTAGGTGTGAGTATTATTTTATTTAACACTTTTGCTTAGTTATTACTCAGTTTTCCGGTGACTTCATACTGTCAGAAAGCTGGTGTTTCCAGTATAAGCATTCATCAGATTGAAATACTATTTATTTTGTACTATGACCAATGCTCAAGAAAAATACAGAAAATTAATAAACAGGAATTTGAGGTATATGAGCCTAGATAATGACTTAATTAATTTGTTTTTAATAGATTTTCAAATGCTAAAATGGCATTTGTGGGCTGGAGAGATGGCCCAGTGGTTAAGAGCACTAGCTGTTCTTACAGACATCCTGATCAGTTCCCAGCAACCACATGGTGCCTCCCAACCATCTGTAATGGAATCCAATGCTCTCTTTTGGTGTGTTTGAAGACCACTATGGTGTACTCATTTACATAAAATAAGTAATTAAATCTTTAAAAAATTGCCAAAAAAAAAAAGAACTGAATGATCCTTTCAGTCCACTAACCCCCTTTCAATAGAATAAAAGAGAATACTATACACAAAAGATTCAAGATACAAGGACCAGCTTTGAGGACAACTGCAGGAAGGTAGTGGCGTTTGTAGGAAAGAAGCTATGTTGGGGCTGGAGAGATGGCTCAGCAGTTAAGAACACTGACTGTTCTTTTGAAGGCATTGAGCTCAAATCCCAACAACCACATGGTGGCTTACAGCCTTCTATAATGACATCTGACATCCTCTACTGGGGTGTCTGAAGACAGGTACAGTGTACTTACATAAAAATAATAAATAAATCTTTTTTTATTTTTTTTTAAAAAAGAAGCTATGTATGCAGGAGGTGACACAGCTAGAGGAGTGGGACTACCTAAGACCATAGATTCAGGGCAATTTCATCATAATCTCAAATTGCTGAACAAGAAGCTATAAGTTTTGGTGTTTTCCCTGCTGAATTTTGGTCTTGTTTGGTCTGTTCATTCTTTCCTATCTTCTGACTTTTTTCTGGTAAGGTGTGTTTCTATTATAACACTGTATGTTGGAAACATAATGGCTCTCTTAAGGATATGGTACAGTGTGGTCAGATAAAAATAGTTTTTACTTCTGGAAAAACTTGTAGTAGTTAAATGAGAGTGGTTCCCATAGACTCATATGTTTGAAAACTTACGTTTAGTTTGTGGAGTTCTTTGGGACAGAGAGAATACATGTGGCCATTTTGCAAGAGGTCTGTCACATGGGTACATTTTCAGGTTTTAACATCTTCTGACCATGCCCGTATTGCTAGCTACCTCTTGCCTGTGGTTCAAAATATGAATTCTCATCTCTGCCTGATGTCATGTGTTTATGCTGCCATGATTGACTCTAACACTTTGGCACTGTAAGCCTGATTTTATATCTTAAGTTATAATTTGTTTGTCCATGCTGTGTTTTTTGATAACAATAGAAAAGTCAATATACACACACGTGTTGTATGGAAGGTCAGAACCCAGAAAGTCACCCCTTCCAACTATAGGAACCAGGATGGAATATTGTTCAAACTTTATCTCTAGAGCAGTTATAATCTGTCCTGTGTCTTTGAAGTTAGGAATAATCCCAAGATTGACAATTATAGACTTCCCTGAAGAAGCAACCCCTTTATGAACATTCTCCTTTACTTCTAAACCACCCAATACCAAATCATGAATCAGGTCCATCTTGTATTGAAGACTCTCATTTACGTAATGGTGGCCCAAAACACAGGATTAAATATATACTACTCTTTATTACAGATCCAATAAGTGTTTTAAATTGTAGTTTATTTACTGAGTCAAGGTCAGCTGCATTCTAAATGAGAGCCTGTCTCAAAATAAAAAGGATTCTAAACAATCCAAACATATACATATATATATATATATATATGGTTTTTCGAGACAGGGTTTCTCTGTATATCCTTGGCTGTCCTCGAACTTACTTTGTAGACCAGGCTGTCCTCGAACTCAGAAATCTGCCTGCCTGTGTCTCCCAAGTGCTGGGATTAAAAGCATGTGCCACCACCGCCCAGCTCTAAACTATATTTTTTAAGGGCCAGTTAAAGACTATTCTTTTTCCTGTTCCAAATTAATCCTAAAGAAAAACATTCAATAATTCCTATGTTTACTATGGTATTTTCTCTAATCATGTTCTATGTTAAAGGACAACTTTTCGTTTTGACTTGTTTTTCCCCAATAATCTTGAGATTTACATGGTGTAAATTGTTTCCAGTGTTCGTGGTATGGTTTTAGAGCTGCCAGGTTTTTAACTAAATTACTGACTGCAAAGCAATTCTAGTTTTGTAATCACCTACTATGAACCTTGGCCTTGAGTTTAAATAGAAAATTTCCTGTTTTTTCACTCAGGGCTGCTATTCTCTCCTAATTCTGAGGAGACTGCAGGATTGGCCTGGAAATAAATAAATTTTTACTTCACATCTGTTGGGAGCTATTTAGACAACACTATTGTCCTGATCTCTAAATTGGGCCTCTCCCCCTGAGAAGAAAAGGGGGACAAAAGCTGGCCACCTACACACCATTGCCGATGTCCTGACCACACCCTGATACCACCAAGTTCCTGCTTATCCGAGTAACTGCCTAAAGAATGTGCAATTCTGGTGGGATCACCATGCCTGACCTAAAGCTTTACTACAGAGCAATTGTGATAAAAACTGCATGGTACTGGTATAGAGACAGACAAGTGGACCAATGGAATAGAATTGAAGACCCAGAAATGAACCCACACACCTATGGTCACTTGATCTTCGACAAGGGAGCCAAAACCATCCAGTGGAAGAAAGACAGCATTTTCAACAATTGGTGCTGGCACAACTGGTTGTTATCATGTAGAAGAATGCGAATCGATCCATACTTATCTCCTTGTACTAAGGTCAAATCTAAGTGGATCAAGGAACTTCACATAAAACCAGAGACACTGAAACTTATAGAGGAGAAAGTGGGGAAAAGCCTTGAAGATATGGGCACAGGGGAAAAATTCCTGAACAGAACAGCAATGGCTTGTGCTGTAAGATCGAGAATTGACAAATGGGACCTAATGAAACTCCAAAGTTTCTGCAAGGCAAAAGACACTGTCTATAAGACAAAAAGACCACCAACAGACTGGGAAAGGATCTTTACCTATCCTAAATCAGATAGGGGACTAATATCCAACATATATAAAGAACTCAAGAAGGTGGACCTCAGAAAATCAAATAACCCCCTTAAAAAATGGGGCTCAGAACTGAACAAAGAATTCTCACCTGAGGAATACCGAATGGCAGAGAAGCACCTGAAAAAATGTTCAACATCCTTAATCATCAGGGAAATGCAAATCAAAACAACCCTGAGATTCCACCTCACACCAGTGAGAATGGCTAAGATCAAAAATTCAGGTGACAGCAGATGCTGGCGAGGATGTGGAGAAAGAGGAACACTCCTCCATTGTTGGTGGGATTGCAGGCTTGTACAACCACTCTGGAAATCAGTCTGGCGGTTCCTCAGAAAATTGGACATAGTACTACCGGAGGATCCAGCAATACCTCTCCTGGGCATATATCCAGAAGAAGCCCCAACTGGTAAGAAGGACACATGCTCCACTATGTTCATAGCAGCCTTATTTATAATAGCCAGAAACTGGAAAGAACCCAGATGCCCCTCAACAGAGGAATGGATACAGAAAATGTGGTACATCTACACAATGGAGTACTACTCAGCTATTAAAAAGAATGAATTTATGAAATTCCTAGCCAAATGGATGGACCTGGAGAGCATCATCCTGAGTGAGGTAACACAATCACAAAGGAACTCACACAATATGTACTCACTGATAAGTGGATACTAGCCCAAAACCTAGGATACCCACGATATAAGATACAATTTCCTAAACACATGAAACTCAAGAAAAATGAAGACTGAAGTGTGGACACTATGCCCCTCCTTAGAAGTGGGAACAAAACACCCATGGAAGGAGTTACAGAAACAAAGTTTGGAGCTGAGATGAAAGGATGGACCATGTAGAGACTGCCATATCCAGGGATCCACCCCATAATCAGCATCCAAACGGTGACACCATTGCATATACTAGCAAGATTTTATCGAAAGGACCCAGATGTAGCTGTCTCTTGTGAGACTATGCCGGGGCCTAGCAAACACAGAAGTGGATGCTCACAGTCAGCTAATGGATGGATCACAGGGCTCCCAATGGAGGAGCTAGAGAAAGTACCCAAGGAGCTAAAGGGATCTTCAACCCTATAGGTGGAACAACATTATGAACTAACCAGTACCCCTGAGCTCTTGACTCTAGCTGCATATGTATCAAAAGATGGCCTAGTCGGCCATCACTGGAAAGAGAGGCCCATTGGACACGCAGACTTTGTGTGCCCCGGTACAGGGGAACGCCAGGGCCAAAGGGGGGGAGTGGGTGGGTAGGGGAGTGGGGGTGGGTGGGTAAGGGGGACTTTTGGTATAGCATTGGAAATGTAAATGAGCTAAATACCTAATAAAAAATGGAAAAAAAAATAAAAAAAAAAAAAAAAAAAAAAAAAAAAAAAAAAAAAAAAAAAGAATGTGCAATTCTATTGCCCCCTCCCCCTGCACTGATAAGTACTTCTCCTTTTGCTTGTATTGCCCCACTCCTCCCGCTGATAACTATCTGTACTTCCCCTTTAGCTTGTGCATTTAAGCCTTGGGCCTTTCTCAATACATTGGGGTCTTGATGCAATCCAGAACGTTTCCGTGTCGTTATTTTCACAAGAACCTCGTCTCTCTCTCTACCACCACCACCCCAATTTGATTTTTAGGAGAAGGTCCCCTCGAGACCCTCGAATAAGTGGACCTGCTGGATCGGTCAAGTGGCACCAGACATGGGGCACGAGGTACGACCACCCTCCGAACAATGGATTAAAGAGGTACCACGCAGACAGTGAGACAGTGGGAGAGTCCCCCACCACTTCACTAGAGTGTCACGGACGGACATCGGAGAGGTAAGCCTAGGCATTCAGTTGTTGTCCCATTAACCATGGGGAAGGTTCTGTCCAAAGAGGCAGTCTTTATTCAAGAGATGAAGGGTTCTCTTAAGGAGAGAGGGATAAGAGTTAAAAAAAAAAAGGATTTAATAAAGTTTTTTTTGTTTTGTTTTGTGGACAAGAGATGTCCATGGCTGGTATTGAATGGTTCAGAAATACACCCTTTAACTTAGAATAAAGTAGGCAAAGATATTAATGCTTTGATAAAACAAGAAGATGTCCCTGAGTCCTTTTTTTAGCAATTGGGGAATCATCAGAGATCTCCTTAAACAGGCAGAAGAAGGTGGAGAAGGTGCTCGCCTCCTAGTCCTTACTGAAGATTTTTTAGAAAACTCCCGATCGCCATCTCGCAAAAGCGAAACTAAGCTGCTGGCGCACAGTATCTATATTAGAAGGTTTAGCAGGGGAAGGCTACTTGATACCCAATGAATGAAATAAAGTTGTTCAGTCTGTCCTCACTAGAGACAAATATTTAACTTGGAAGTCAGAGTTTAGGGCTGCCCTGAGAAGTAAAACTAAAAGTTTAGATATAAATGGTATGATCAAACTTTGTAATGAGGTAGATGTGTTTTCTCAACAAGATTCTAAGTCTATTAACCTGGCCATTGGGGCTGCTCTACAACTAAATAAAGGAGAAAAAACTTGCTATAGATGCAACCAACCTGGACATTTTGCTAGAGAATGCCCTACACAAAGACAGAACACCCTAGTAACTAAGGTCCAGGGAAATGGCCAGAGGGCCCCCCTGCGAGGCCCGTCTCCCCAATAACAACTGCAGACAACCCCCTACCCCCCACGGGAGATTGTGCAGGGTTTCAGCAGAAAGCACATCAAGCTCGAGAGTTCGGCCTTCTTCGCCCCGAGCCCCTCATGGCCTCGGCCGTGCCAGGTGAGCCCGAGGGGCCCGGGAGCAGCCTAGGTCCCTACCTTGGCAGACGCCAGGTGCCCTCGCCCTCGAGGCAGCCACCAGGTAGGCCTGAAGGCCAAGGCTGGGCCTTCGGGGCTTCTGCGGCCTAAGGCGGCAGGTCTGAGCAAGAACACTCTGCCATTGCAGGCCCGCCCATGGCCAAGCACGCAGACCTGGATAAACCGAGGCCTCGATGGGCCTGGACAAAGGTGGGGGGGGGGCTCTTCCACTGATGTACTGTGGTCTATATTGAATGCTTCTGCTTTAGCCTTGTTGGATAAGACACAAAGAGATAATGCGTCAGAATTTAAAGATTGCTGGATGTGCTTTTCTGCTTCCCCGCGCCCTTTTATGAGGGCATAGCCTTATTTGGAAATTTTACCCTGCTTTCAGATGCTAGGCAGCTTCCCTTTGAGTCAGTTCAGCTTACCTTGACAGAACTCTCTGGCGTAGGAAGTTGTGTGTTGGGCCCAGGCATGCTTCTGCGAGGCCCTTGCTAGAGATTTGCAATAACACGTTTAGAGTAAATAAAAATGGGTTTTAAAGAGACTTCATAATGGTCAAAATATAGCTCAATTATTACTGTTACCTTATTTACAACTCCCCAATCCTGCATTGTGTCAAAAAATTCATAGATTAGGTTTTATTGGAAGTTAAGAAATCATTTCCTAAAACATATATAATTCATTTTGCCGATGGTGTTTTTGTTGGTTGCAAAAAATAGAGAGCGTTTTTGCAGATGGCTATAAAATATTTGACTAAGTGTGCACTGATAATGGCTTCAAAAAAGATTCAGCATGGTAAACTTTTAGGCTATTTGAGACATTTAGTGTATAGAGATTGTGTGTTTTCTCAAAAATTTGCCCTCAGATTAAATAAATTAGAAGTTTTAGATGCTTGCCAGAGCTGTTAGAAAATTTTGGATTTTAATCTTGGTTTGACAAGCTGCCTCTTACAAGCAGGAAAGGAAAGGAAGGGATAGAGGAAAATGGATTTTAGAACTCTCCCAGGGACAGAGAGAAATCGGGGGACGCCCTGTTTTATTCTCTCTGGCCCCTACAGGAGAAGTTCTCTACCCTCTTTCTATTGTCTATGTTTGGTGCACCAATCATGTGTCAATTCCTGTAAGTTTTCTGTTTCATTGTCTGAATGATTGTTTCGTTGTCTGAATGACTGGCTGTTTTATGTTTCATGTTAAAGAAAATAAAATGGTTAAAACTTTACCTGCTAAATCACTCTCAGTTTGCACAACTGAGGATCAGAGGCCCCTCCCTTTAGCCAAACATCAAGCACAGCAGGAGAGGTCCTGCTGAAAAATTTGTTTTTAAAGAAAAGGAATCTGCAAACTCTTAGTTCTAAGGCAAATAAGTTGATAGTTGGTTTTTTTCCCTAAAAAATTCTCTACAATTTTGTGAGTATTGTGTTTAGCAAATGACAAAGTGTGTTTTTATCTTATAAGTATAGCTATAAAAAGTAAAATTCTTTGGTTGATCTAAATTTATAAGATTCGTGTAGCCACTTCATTTGGGTTTTGACTGGTCTTAAAGGTATAAATATAATCTGCATATCTTGGTCATAGAGAATTGGCTAATAAGTTATTTGGGTATGATTAAAAAGGTATAACACTGGTTACAAAGTTAGCTTAAGTAGTAACTCAGGGCTAGAGTCATTTTCAAACAAAAGCACCTGGCATAAACCCGCCCAGAAAATTACTCCTCTAAAGATACTCCTAAATTGACATAATATTTTATGTAATTCTTATCCTAAAAAGTAGACTTATAGAGATAAGTTTTTAAAACAATGTCTCTTTAACAGAACATTAAAATTTACACTGTCATGCATTCATGAATTGGCAGCCAAACTTCGTAACGTGATAGTGATGTTTCTAGTATTGATTTTAAGGAGAATAAATTGTTTAAAATTGGGTCTTGCTTTCCAAAAGTTATATTCTAATATTGCAACGGAAACTTAAAAATTATGGTTAAAATTGCCAGTGTTCCATTGACTGCAGCTTGCAGTTTGATTTCAAATTTAAGATCTTTAATTCACCTGTATATTGTAATTAAGATAATTATAAGAGTAATCATCTTTAAAAAAGAGTATCAAAAATTAGAGTCATAGACAGTTAAATTGTTCCTCTAAAATCGGTCCTTATTACAGGAAGGCCAAAATGCTCAGATTAAAAAATATTTTATGTTTGAGTTAATGCAAGGCTCAAGGCAGCCCAAAAAAAGCTTGTAACCTTCTTTTATCTTGCAAACAGTGCCTGAGAAAGTTTGCCCTGTGTTCAAGGGAATTTCTTTTTAGCTTTGTTGCAGATCTATTCAGATGTTTAAAATAATGCTTAAATTCGAAGAGTTTTGCTTTTAATGAACTGGTGATCACTAGATAATTTTGCCTGTAGGTATGGCTAACATAGCTTTACAATATGTAAGAAATTTTTATTGTCTGCTTCAATACAAGAAACAAAGTTTAACTCTTTCAGTATATATTGTTTCCTAAATGAAAAGTATTCTATTAGCCAATGCCTCTAAAGGAAAGTTTAAAGTTCTGGGGAATAATTGTTGCTCCATAAGATTCAGAGGCAATATTTTTAATATTTAGGGTTTTAGTTATACTGGAAAATTGTGATAAAATTTGCTTTAAAATTTTATTTTCAAAAGCTTCCAGGAGATGTTAATTGGCTAAAGACCTTACCTTAAACTCACCACAGGAGAACCTAAGCCTTTGTTAGGTGCTATCAAGTGAGATTCAAATTAACTGGTGAGAACCAAAAAGGCTTTAAGAGAAAGTAGAGGAAAAGCTCTACAATCTATTGGTATCGATTATAATTGGTGGTAATCAAATATTAGCTACATATTCTAGTTATTGTTATTAAATGTGTCCACAGCTATTCTTTGGCAGGAAAAATCATTAAAGTAAAATCATTCTTCTTCACCTTAAAGTTTTAACATCCTATTATAAAGCTGCTGTGGTGCTAATTAAGAATTCCTTGTTCCAAACACCAATTGGTTATTGCAAAATATTGATATTTGACCTATTGCATACCATCATTTTAAATAAAATTGATACTCATCCTAAAAATAGGTTAAAATTGCTTATATACATGCTTTTGTATCTTCTATAAATTCATGCATGCATGCATCCCATTTACTGTATTTAAAAACAACCCTTCTATGGGAAAAAAGTATATGTGAATTGATCACATGTTTATTCTTTCGAGTTTCTGCCTGCTTCAGCACAGATAATTAAATTATGTGCTGTAGATGGTGTTTTAAAATGTTAAAGATTGCCTGGAAAAGAGCTCTTAAGACAATGCCACGCTAGATTTATATCCCAGGTAGATTATAGATCTTATACAAAAATAATTGGCCATATAATCTCATTCTTTCCATCATCAAAATAGTAATGGCTTAAAATAATAATTTGGTACTTAAAATAAATAAATAAATAAATAAATAAATAAATAAATAAATATGCATGTCATATTGTAAAGATTTGCTCTCAGTGTCCTCAGTTTCTACCTGTTCCACACATTGGTGTTAATTCTCGAGGACTTATACTTAATCAATTATTGCAAAAGGATACTCATTTTTAATAAAAAAATATACACATGACTATTGATACCTTTTTAGTCTTTCTAATTACAACTACTTTAACAAGAAAAACAACTAAAAGTATAGTTAATCATTGCCTGTGTTGATTTTTTTTTCTTGGTGTTCTAAATCAAATTAAAACTGGCTATTACAACCAAAGATTTGAGATGTTTTGTCAACAGTTTAATGTTACACATGTTACTGAGATATTTTATGATTCTCAAAGACAAGGTATTATAAAACTTTAAAAACTATATCTTCTTTAAAAACAAAGAAGGGGAGAAATTATATCCCCGTGCACATTATTTGGATCACATATTTGTTTTTGGAAAAACTGGATATAATAGTGTCTAGGGCAGATAATAAGGATCTACTTATTGGCACATGCCATGATCCTGTTCAGATACTTAATATGGGGAAAACGGGGACTGTTTCTGTTTTTTCCACAGAATGCTTACAAGAGCATTCCAATGTGACAGGCTGACCTGTGACCTGTGAGTGCCCTGACAGTGGTGACCAGAAAGCTGTGTTGAGTGCACAAAAGAGGAGAAATCTGAGAGCAGCCACTTACAAACAGATAAAGAAACTTCGTATCTTCACCATGGGCTGCAGCAAGGAGTACCAACCTGGTGCCAACTTAAAATAAAAACAACTAAAAAAGCTGACTAATGAGGCAAAATGACTGGTACAGAGAATGTACAAGATGCTTTCGTCAGAGACACTGTTTTTGGCCATTCAGGCCAGCTCCTTATAGCTATGAAAGTTTGTGTACCTTACCTATATGCTTATTGTTAGATAACTTTAAGAGTTAAGATCGCCAATCTTGGCAAGTCTTTTTATATTCATTATAATTCTTGTCAATCAATTTATTGTGTAGATCCTAATTTAGATAAGAAATCTACTGTTATGTTTTTGTAAGAGACCTGCTTATGTTTTGCGACCTATTAGAGTTAGAAAATGATCCTTGGTTTAATAATCTGAAAATGCAAACTTTAAAAAGGTATCTACCGCTCTTTCCAGCCAGCGCCGAGCGTTGGGCATCTTTCAGGACAACTGGCACAAGCGCCGAAAGACCTGGGGTAAGCGAAAACCCTACCACAAGAAGCGAAAGTATGAGCTGGGACGGCCCGCTGCCAACACGAAGATTGGCCCTCGCCGCATACACACAGTCCGAGTTCGAGGAGGCAATAAGAAGTACCGTGCCCTGAGATTGGATGTGGGGAACTTTTCCTGGGGCTCTGAGTGTTGTACTCGCAAAACAAGGATCATTGATGTTGTCTACAATGCATCCAACAACGAGCTTGTCCGCACCAAGACCCTGGTGAAGAACTGCATCGTGCTTATTGACAGCACACCGTACCGACAGTGGTACGAGTCCCACTGTGCACTGCCCCTGGGCCGCAAGAAGGGGGCCAAGCTGACTCCTGAGGAGGAAGAGATTTTAAACAAAAAACGATCAAAGAAAATTCAAAAGAAATACG
Source organism: Mus musculus (assembly GCF_000001635.26). Taxonomy (NCBI): domain Eukaryota; kingdom Metazoa; phylum Chordata; class Mammalia; order Rodentia; family Muridae; genus Mus; species Mus musculus. Next base: position 175,805,161 of record NC_000068.7, on the reverse strand, counting down.
ACGAAAGGAAAAAGAATGCCAAAATCAGCAGCCTCCTGGAGGAGCAGTTCCAGCAGGGCAAGCTTCTAGCCTGTATTGCCTCACGACCAGGCCAGTGTGGCAGAGCAGACGGCTATGTGCTCGAAGGCAAGGAGCTGGAGTTCTATCTGTGGAAGATCAAAGCCCGGAAAGGCAAATGAGCCTCACTCGTAGTGTAATAAAGGTGTCTGCTGTTCTAAAAAAAAAAAAAAAAAAAAAAAAAAAAAAGGTACCACAGCTTTAGATTAGCAGCTACATACTGCACATTTTGTTAATGATAAGCATAGAAATATTTCCATAGCTTTGTCAGAGTAACATATTATATAGATAAAAATTTGGAGGCAAAAGATAGCATCCTAGAAAGTCCTTGAGCTGACCATGGGCTTGGAATTCAGAAAGAAAGTTGCCTATTCAGTGACATTCAGAATTACCTCTGGCATTACACTATCACTTTGAATAAAAGCTAGGTCACTGCCTTACAAAGGAATCTACTATCACCTAAAAAGAAGGAAGTTTAAGACCTAAGAGGAACCAGAGTAGATACTTAGAACTATAGATAGCTGAGTTACACCCATACACACGTATTTACAATGCCCTAGGAGAAAGGTGGACTACTAAAACTGGTTTTCAACCTCCCCCTGACCTTGTTGCCCTCCCTTTTAGGGCCCCTATTGGGACTCCTATTATTGATCTCCTTCGGTCCTTGGGCATTTCAAAAATTGACCCGATTTGTTAAATCTCAAATTGATTCATCTCTTTCAAGTACATTTGTTTCAGTTCATTACCATCGGCTGGATGTTGGCGATAACAAGCAGGTTACTAGAAAAGAGTCAGACGTAGATACCGCTTCATCACCCTCATTTCGGGGAGAGAGACTCAATTTCCATAAAATGCTTAAGTAAGATCATGCCCCTCCCCCTAAATTCGGCCATCAGTCTCATGCCACAAATCATTTATAGATTGCTGTAGTCTGTGCTTCCGACATGGTAATATACGTTCTCGCCACATTGGAAACTAAACAGTCCTCCCAGGCTAGACACATAGAAAAGTTGGAACTTGAAGCAGTCGCCCGTGAGAGTTGTAAGACTAAGTACTGCACAGAGATTAGTCTGGAAGCTGTTAGTCTCTGAGAGGCATGTCTGATTGCATGAAGGTTGAGTGCCCTAGGGTCCTCCCCCCAAGAAAAATGGCACAGGAGCAGGTCAGGGTTACTCTGGGTAAAAATCTCTGGGCATGAGAGTCAATCCTGTACATGGCCCCTAACATTGCACACTGGGGATCCCACCTCTACCTCTACCCATGGAGCTTGCTTCGTTCCTAAATCCCTTTGCTGGACCAGGTTATACCCAACATACTGGGACCATTAATTCAAGCCTCATAGATGACTTGTCCTTGGGTCCTTCATGGTTTTAGAGAATCACCCAGTGAGCAAACAGACGTTTAGGCGATCGTTAAAAACGTGGCTACAAATTTATTATACAATATGCGTTTATAAAAATATTAAAACGGGGGAGATGTTGGGAGCTATTAAGACAACTCTTGATCTCTGAATTGGGCCTCTTCCCCCGAGAAGAAAAGGGGTCAAAAGCAGGCCACCGACACATGGATTCCGAGAACCAGGGGATGTTCCAGCCCTAGGTCATCACCGATGTCCTGACCACACCCTGATACCACCAAGTTCCTGCTTCCCCGTGTAGCTGCCAAAAGAATTTCTATTGCCCCCCTCACATAAGTACTTCTCCTTTTGCTTGTATTGCCCTACCCCTCCCACTGATAAGTATCTGTACTTCCCCTTTTGCTTGTGCATTTAAACCTCGGGCCTGGCTAATACATTTGGGGGCTTTGATGCATTCCAGAATGGTTTCCGTGTAGTTATTCGCACAAGGCCCTCGTCCCTCTCTACCCTCCATTTGGTTCTTAGGAGGAGGTCCCCTCGAGACCCTCGAATACCTGGACCGGCTAGACGGGTCAGAAAGGCTGACAGATTACTGATTTCAGGATCAGCCTGGGAAAGAGCAAATTTAGTCTCATGTGTGGTAGAAATGGCAATTTCAGGCCTGGGTCGCACCCAGCCAGTTTGAGCTTAGCCTTTATGCTTCACAGAGGCAGGCAGATATCTGCTTTTGTAAGTTTAAAAGAAAATGTGTGCTTGCTGTCTCATAAGAATTAAGTTCCTGTGGACACAGGATGCTATTTTAAGACCATCAAAAGGAAACCTGGAGTAAATGGCTGGGTTGAGAGTTATAATAATAGATTCTGGTTATGGTATGCAGGAGATGAACTATTGAGTGAATTTTTTAGAATAGCAGGAGATAGCTGCTTGGTGAAGAGTCTCCAGCAGAACATAGACAGAGAGCTGTCTGGAGACCTGCAGAGCAAGCAGATCAGAAAGAAAACAGAATACAGCGAAAGGAGGATGGGAAGCTGTCTCCTGCAGAGCATAGACTGACAGCTTGATCACAGGACTTGACTACCAGTCCTTTGTTTTCATGCTCCCAGATACCCCTTCTCTCTCTACCACTCTCCAAGCCCAGGCTTGGTCCTTGGCAACAGAGGTACACTTTGATATCATTAATCTTAAATGTAGATGTCAGGATTTAGAGCAAATGTACCACTTATGTAACCATCCAAGTCAATGCCAGGTACCAGCTTATACTAAAGTATTTTCATAGAAGTGTAGCTACAGATGAGTGAACTCCCATTTGAGTGCTAGGAAGTGAAATGGGTTTGAGCAGTGCTCTTAACAACAACTGAATGATCCCTGTAGCCCACTAACCTACTTTCAATAAAATAAGAGAGAGTGCTATACATTATAGATTTGAGATACAAACACCAGCTTTGAGGAAAGCTGAAAGAAGATAGTGACTTTGAGGAAACAAAGCTGTGTGTGCTTCAGGTGACAGAACTAAAAGAGTGGGAATACCTAAGACCTTGTGACTTATGCAATTTCATCATAATCTCAAGTTGCTGAACAAGAAACTATTAGTTTTGATGGATTCCCTGTTGAATTTTGGTCTTGTTTGTTCTGTTTATTGTTTATATGCTCTGATTCTTTCTGGTAAGGCTTCTTTTGTGACATTGTATGTTGAAAGCATAATAGTCTCTCTTTAGGATATGGTAGAGTCATGTTAGATAAACAGGTGTTTTCACGTTTGAGGAGACAGATGGTTGTTAAATTAATATGGCTCCCGTAGACTCATAAGTTTGAATACATGTTTCCTAGTTTGTGAAAATGTTTGGGAAGCAACACAGGTCTGCCTTTTTGGAAGAGGTGCGACACTTGGGTGCATTTTCAGGCTTTAACATCTTCTGACCACGCCAATATTGCAAGCTCCCACTTTCGTGGAGTTCAAAATATGAGTTCTCAGCTGTCCCTTGATTTACAGCTAAGACCTGTACTACAAGATGTACTTTCCAGATTCATTTATATCCTACATTTTTATAATTTATGGATGATTCTGGATGACTATGAGGTAAGAATGCCCTTCAATATCTCAGTTTTTACATTTGACCATCTTCAGAAAAGGATTTAACTTGACATTCATAGGAGTAGGCAAACCTATGTGTAAATGTGTCTAGATTCCCTGAGTAAAATCTCAATGCTCCCACACTTGAAGAAAGGCATTGCAAAATCTTTTGAAGCTAATCTGATTTATTGACTGTGAGAGCCATCCAACTTGAATCCAGGAGGAAGAAGTGGAAATACCTTCTGAGTGCTGTGATTGGAGCTCAAGCAAGCTCCAAATTTGCAAAGCAGGGAAGCATAGAGTTACTGCCCACAAGGGGGAAGAAGCAGGCAGTTGAATAGCAGGGATGTGAAGTCTTACGTTCTCCCAGGGGCTTGATGGGAGGACAGACCGGTAAGCAATTGGACGAGAGGTTCTTGTGCTAACGAACTTCAAATCTACAGATCTGGAAAACTTTTGGCCAAAGCTGGAACCTCTATGCTGTGTCTCTTTAACACACTCTAACCCTAAGGGTGGTGCTCATGTCACTCAAGACTCAATAGCCAATCAGAACCTCCACATGGACCTGCCAGTCAGAAGAGGAGGCGGCTCTTCCAGGTCAAGCTTGCAAGCTCCTTTCTGTAACTCAGCAGTCATGAGAGTTTCTGTGTGATGTGTTCTGCGTGACTCTACTGGGTGTTGTGAGAGGAGGTTAGTCAAGCTCAGAACTCCAAACATGGTAAGTGCCAGGTCATCTCCTGAGGTGCCATCGATGTGGGGAAAAGAGGAGAGTGGGAGAGCTCACTTCCAGCCAGAGTTCCAGTGCTCCTGGCAGGCAGGAGCTGGAGGACTGCAGGACACTTTCCACATGGCCGCGGGTGGCTGTCTGGCCATGGGAAGGCACGGACCCAACTCCGTGGGTGGTGGAAAAGGGCAGCTCTAGGCACCAGGTTCCCAGCCTCCAGCATCCCACGCTGGATACCCCGGAAGAGCTTAGGACAGAATGGGGTCCCCGGGGTGGCACTGGCTTCGGGGCCAAAAGGAGAAGTCGGGGAGAGGGGTCGCTGAATGCTTCCCACGCGAGCAAGAGTCCTTGGTCAGGTCCGGGGCTGGAGCACAGGATGGCCTTCTGGCGGGAGGTTTTCTTTTTAATTTTTGTTACTGTGTGAATTTGATTGCAGTTTGGCTGCAGGGCTTCCCAAGTATGAAGCAGAGATGGCTGCACTGGGCATTGCCTGTATAATTTAATAATGTTCTTTAATTGCAAAGAAAGGCTCTGTGACTTTAAAAAGGAAAATAAGTGCTCTGGGAGTCTGGAATAGTCTATCGAATTTAAATTTCCCAGACTAGGGCTCTGTCTGCAACTGTGGCAGAATTGCTGAGCCAGGAAAGCTTCAGCTGTCTGAATCATTTGCTCTGTGATCTTACAGTGGAGGAGCTGCTGTTGTCTGAGTCCCAGCTTTGTTTTCAAGGCTAATGAGGGACTCTGTCCATGCCTCTCTATCAGGAACCCTAGTGGAAGGTAGCTTGCGGTTCTTTATGGGAGTCTCTTCAGAGCCATCTGTTGCAAACTGTGAAGAAGGCCAAAAGCCATGTCATGGTGATTGTAAAGTGTCTCCTTTGCCAGGCCAGAAGGAGCAAGTTTGCAGAGCTATTAGAGTCAGATCTGCTGGTACCAAGGACCGTGGTTCTGTTGGTCCATGTGGTGATCATAGCAGAGGCCCTTGTCCTTTGACCCTTCCTGAGTGTGGATTAATGGGGGTGTGGGAAGCTCAGTAGCCCTAGTATCATATGGGCCTGGGTACCAAAGGTTTTCCACAGAAATTTCTGGCCAGCCTTGGTGCGAGGGTTCCAGCAAATACAAAAAAATGCAGGCAAGGAGGGGAAGTTGCAAACCTGCTTCTGCTGTGCCAGTCAACTCCACCTCCGTCTCTGCTGTGCTATGCCATAATTCTGTCCCTCCCTGCACTGAGTAGGGTCCCCAAGTCCACTGGGGGCTTGGTCAGTAATGTTTTTCTTCAGATACTTGGCAGTTCCCTTGTGCAGGGTTGTTTTATTAGACTTCTCCTGAGTTTTTCCCAGTGTATGCTAGTTTCTGCAGACTTCATAGAGGTCTCCATTTCTTTCCACTTATCCCTGTAAGTAGGATACAAGATGCTACTCTTAAAAAGTTTACTTGGCATAAGACATAGCTTGTGTAAGCTCTTCCCACTGCAGCTGTTGTAAATTCTACCTTCTACTTTTGCTATTTTTCTTATCTCCTGGGAACTCCAACTCAGAAACCCATCACTGGAAAATGGCTTGCTATTTCAGGGCTCTGAGGCACTTAATAAATGATTCTGGGTATCTTTGTTGTGCAAATCTCCTAGCTGTCTCAAGTAGGATTTGTAATCTCTAGTCCATATTTAAATTGTTCAAAATAACCTGGGGACTGAACAGGAAAGAAACTTATGGATGAGAGCATATGTGGAATTCAAAACCTGTCTTTGGCTGCCTGGTGTTTGAGCATTAGCCGCAGCTGAATCCATGCTGTCATTAAGAAATTTTTCCCAATTAATATTTTAGTTGTATATGAAGCGATTTCTTTCTGGGATGACATGTTAATTCTGGGAGAGCTGTCTCGTCTTCCCCTCATAGAGATGTTTCTAAGACAAGCTATGTTGACTCAGGTAGCCTTGATCCTGGTCTGCTGCTCCCCAGAGCAATGACCTTGCTTTCCTCTTGATATAAATTCCTAAATTCTTGAGTTAAAGAATGTAGCAAAATAGTGTTTTATAATAGCTCATTTGAGTCATATAATGAACTGTTCATTTCTTCTACCTTCAGTAGAGAACAGGAGCAATGGTTTACTGTTATCTCTGTCAGGTGAAGTAGGGCAGGAGATGGCTAGATTATAGGCGAAAGCTTAAGGGAATCTGCTCCAGGTGTCACCATTCTAGTGAAGGATGAGAGTCAGGCAGGATGAATACTTTTGTAATTTCGTGAAATGTATTAAATAATGCATGTGATTAAATAAAACTAGATTGGTGGGTGCTTAGTTTGTGCAGGTTAGCTTGAGCCAGTGATAATGAATTTCTCTTTTAGGATCTGTACTATATAGATAGAATGTATCAAAAATGGAAAACACATGCCATTAGCTGTAGCTGTGTGTGTCACATTATAGATCTCAGTAGTTAACAAAGCACATGGGGCAAGGTCAAACACTATCTTATTAATATCATTCCTTCTACTAAGAAAGGTCTGATCTTTTTCTTTCTTTTTTTTTTTTTATAAATATTTATTTATTTATTATATGTAAGTACACTGTAGCTGTCCTCAGACACTCCAGAAGAGGGAGTCAGATCTTGTTATGGATGGTTGTGAGCCACCATGTGGTTGCTGGGATTTGAACTCCTGACCTTCGGAAGAGCAGTCGGGTGCTCTTACCCACTGAGCCATCTCACCAGCCCCCTGATCTTTTTCATATCAGTACCGTGATATATTTTCCCAATATAGGTGTGGGTTTGTTGTTATTATGTTTGTTTTGACAACCCACTGAGGACAATGTGCTGATTAACAAGAGTGCTCCACAGTGTCTGACATGTGTCCTAATTGCTCTGAGCCTTCGCTCATAGCCATTGGGTGAAAGTACTTGCAGTTTACCTGGACCCAGCCTGAAGCCACAACACAAAATCTTATGTCCTAAAATCTCTCTTCAGTTACTAATATTCGGGCACTGACCACCTTTGGACAGTTTGGTAACTCCAATTTCAGCTGATTGATGGGGAAATGTAAGCTATCCACCTTGATTCCAGGAGGAAGAAGGGGAATTGCCTCCTGAGCACTGGAATTGGAGCTCAGGCAAACTCCAAACTTTCAAAGCAGTGAACCCAGGGGCACTGCCCAGAAAGGGGAGAGGCAGGCACTTAGGCAGCAAGGATCAGGAATCTTAGCCTCTCCCAAGGGCTTGCGAGAGAACAGACTATTGGAGGAGACACACTGGTGCTACTGAACTGCAAATCTGCAGATCTGGAAAAGGATTGGCCCAGACTGGAACCACTGGGCTGCATCTCTACAGCACACTCTAACCCTAAGCCTGGTGTTCACTTCACTCAAGACTCAATAGCGAATTAGAGCCTCCACATGGAGCTGCCAGTCAGAAGAGGAGGTGACTCTTCCAGGTACTAAGCCTGCATGTTCCTCTGTGTAACTCAGCTGATCTCAGTGTTTCTGTGGAATCGGTTCTTATTATTTTTGCTGGTTGCTGTGAGGTTAGCTCAGGCAAACTTAGAACTTCAGACATGGTAAGTGCAATGTCATCTCCCACAAAGAGGAGGAGCAAGCATCTTAGCAAAGGATGATTGTGTAATATCTCTTCCCAGAGGCTGGATTGTCAGCATCAGCCAGACAGATGGGGACATCTGTGAGGTCCTTTGTGGACCTACTCTCTCCTTTTGGTCCCAGCTGTGTCCTCTGAGTAACTTTATTATAAGACTGCATCTTGTCAAAACCTTTGTGTCAGGGGCTTGTGTGTGGAAATATACTTGGCAGGATGAGAACCAGAGGAACAGCTTACTGTGTACACTGTCAGGTAAAACAGTGCAGACAAGAGCTAGGTCACAGACCAAAGGAAAAGGGAGTGTGCTGCAGGGGTCACTGTTATGGAGAAGGACCTGATTCAAGGACTGAGAATGATTTTGTAATTTTACAGACTGTATCCATGTATGGATGTAATTTAGTAAACCTAGATTGAAGGGTGTTTTATTTGATCAGGTTAGCTTGAGCCAGTGGGTAAGGAATTCCCATTTTAGGATCTGTATTATGTAGATTTGTGCAATCCTTGTTGACAAATTTAATTGAGCTCAGAAATGTAAAACAAATGCCATTCGCTGTAGCTGTGTGTATTAGATTATAGATCTTAGTAGTTAACAAAGCACTTAGGGACAAGGTCAAACACTATCTCATAAATGCCTTTCCTTCTACCAAGATAGGCCTGATCTTTTTCAAATCAGTATAGTGACATATTTTTCAATTATATTTATCTTTTTAAAAAGCCAATATTTGGTATTATTTTTTAAATTTTTATTTTCTTTATGTATAGGTGCTCTGACCTCTTACTTCTTCCTATTCTCCAATATTTCCCAGAAATCAATAATTTAATTCCTATTTTTAAAGAGATTACATATCTTACTGTTTACAGCAACATCGGTAGCTCAGGCTTTCCTTATGCCATGTAGTTAAGCCTTGCTTTGAGCACCTGAACCTAAAACCTTCCTTGCTCTTTCTGAGGGTAGAAGACTGATGGCTTCGGTGATTAACACCTGTAGCCTAACAGCAGAGGATTAAGCAGTGTGGCCTTTGCTCTATCTCAGAAGGAACTGCTGGTCTCTAACTTTTAGCCTGCAGGTCAGAAGTCACAGGAAGAAAATGAGACACTCAAAGAAGTGTTTATGGAGTTTTTACTAAGTTGTCAAAAGTTACCTATGAAAGCTATCTAAGAGGAAAAGGGAAAAGATCCTAAGTGGGGAAGGGCAAAAAAACTTCTTTCTCTTTTCCATATCTCCTTGTCCTCTGTACTTATAAATCTTTCAGAATACCTGATCACATGTTACTGAGTACACTACAAGTTCACACAAAAAATCAAATCATAAATTGAGAGAGAAGTTTACAACAGAGAATGGTTATTAGTAAAACTAGATTGGTGGGTGTTTATTTTGGGCAGGTTAGCTTGAGCCAGTGAGTGATGAATTCCCATTTTATGATCTGTATTATTAGATATGTGCAAACCTTGGTGACATATTTAAGTGATCTCAGAAATATAAACACGTGCCATTAGCTGTAGCTGTGTGTGTCACATTATAGATCTCAGTAGTTAACAAAGATCATAGGGGCAAGGTCAAACACTATCTTATTATTGCCATTCCTTCTACCAGGAAGGGCATGATCTTTTTCAAATCAGTACAGTAATATATTTTTTCATTTATTTTTTTCTTTTTAAAAAGTTCATTTTTGGTATTAGATTTTAAATTTCATTTTCACTATACATGGGTGATCTCTTAAGTGTTTCTGTTCTCCAATATTGCCCCAAAATTAAGAATTTCATTCCTGTTTTTAAAGAGATTTCATATCTGTCTGTTTAGAGAAACATCTCCTGTAGCTCCTACTTTCTTTATGCCATGTAGTTAAGACTTGCTTTGAACTCCTAATCCTGCCTCTGCTGCCCAGGGCTTAGAAAACAGTCCTACAACTGCTTTCAGGCTGGGTTCTGACTGATCAGTGAGACAAAAGACACCAGGGAATGAGTGTTGTCTAACCTCCCTGGGTTACAGGGTTACAAATTAGGGGGTTACAAATAAAGAGGGACAGGTATAAGGTTGAGTTCACTGACCAACTTTGAAGCTGGTCTACTTGCAGCACAGAAAAGGAGGAGGAATAAGGTAGGTGAAGCCTTTCTGCTTTGGCAGTAGTTGACATTCACCGTGAGGAGTCGAGTAATCAATTTTGCACAATCAGTTAAATTCCATACTGGTCATCTTCGGGCATTTTTCAGATTAGGGCAATGTCAAATGAGATCACAGGCCCTCGTTGTGACACCATATTGCTGGCATACCTCGCCATCTACCCCAGCAATAGGACTGCTAATCTCCCAGCTGCCATTCCTTATGCAATTCAATCATTTAGGAACTGGGCTTTTCATCTATTATTAATCATCTTGATCTGGCTCTTGCTTCTGCCCTCCTTCCTCTCTCCACAAGGTCCCAGGTCATGTCTACTCTATACTATCCCAGGTATAATTGGGTCTGGCTATGTTCACTCTTTTGTGTATAATATACTTTCTCCTCCACCATACTTAGGAGCAGTGATGGCCTTACATTTTATTTCTTCTTTTTCTTCCTTTTTCTCGCCCAATAACTGCTTCTAGTTTTAAAAGTCATAGTCACATTCACTTTTAAATTATTGTCAATGTATGAATTTGATTGCAGGTTGGCTGCAGGACTTTCCCAGTAAGAAGTAGAGGTGGCTGTAGTGGGTATTGCATGCATAATTGAATATATAAAGAAAGGACCTTGGGCCTTTAAGTGGAAATTACTTGGTCTCCAGGACTAGAACATTCCTATAAATGTAAATTTTCCAGACTAGGGCCATGTCTGCATGTAGGGTGTAACAGCCTAGCTTGGAAGGTTTTAGCTGTCTAAATCTTTTGCTCTGTGATCCCACATTGGAAGGAGCTGCTGTTGCCCTGAGGCCCAGCTGACTTTTCCATGCTAATGAGGGACTATGGGCAGGACTAACAATCAGGAACACTAGGGGAAGGTAGCTTGCAGATTCTCTACAGGATTCTCCTCAGATGCATGTGTTATAAGCTGCCTGGAAGACCACAAGCCATCCCCTGGTTATTATAGTAATCTCCATTGACGGTACAGGAGAAGCAAGTCTGCAGAGCTATTTGAGTCGGATCTGCTGGTTCTAAATGGACTGTGGGTCAGAGTGTGGTTCTGTTGGTACATGTAGTGATCATAACAGAGGCCCTTGTCCTTTGACTCTTCCTGAGTGTGGATTTACAGGGGTGGGGGTAGCTCGGTAGCCCTGGGAGTGGCAAGGTATGGAACTTAAATGTCACTCTGCAGTGTGCATATACAGGCATTGCCTTTGGTGTGCCATAGGACAACATTGGAAAACTAATGGTTTGATTTCTAGAATTCATGACCCTTCTGTATTCAGTTTTGTGTGACTAGTTTTATAAATACTTTAGAAGTTAGTAGTAAAGAGCTGTCAGCGATCATCCTTCAGAAATATTTGATTAGATTCCTTTTATCTTGTTATTCCCTGTTGTCAAAATGGCATGATTCACAGAACTTCAATTCTTGTTACAAAAGGAGCTTCTGACATGCAGAAGTTTCTCAGGTATTGATGGTGCTGGGTGGGTGGATAGGACAGATTGGAGCATAATGCATATGGCAGGAAGCAGACATTAAGTTATCATTCAGCATTGTTTTGTATATGGGCTCCTGTGGGTCTGGTTTAGCCTGAAATCACTAAGGGTCATGAACAGCTATAGAACAATAGCTCAACTTTCTGATCATCTACAATGACAGAGAGAACTCTGGAGCATGGGGCCTCTCTGTTTGGAAGACAGATCAGTAGTAACTGTAGGGTCAGATTTATAACAGTTTAGGGGTGACTTTGAGTTATTTTTATTGGAGTCAGGAAATATGATTTTATTTTATTTCTATACACATACTAGCACAGGTAATATTAGTCAGGTTCACATTGTTCTTGGTGTAGTTGCCTTAGTTATCGAAGAAAAGTTGAAAATTGGTCACGAGGAAATGGGCAGAGGAAGCTTTCCCTGATATTGTGTGGCAGTTCTGTGGGCTACTATGAGACTGTTCTGTCTAGGAAAACAGATAGTGGGCTTGTTCTTTAGACAGACTGCTTGGTCTTTGGGAGAATTGGCTATGGTTGAGAAGGGGGTGTCTGTCCATACTTGGGGGCTAAGAAGGGAAGGAAACATGTGACAAGAAGGGAAGGGGAGATGGAAATGGTCTTTTGTGACATGGATAGGTGAGAGGAAACTGCAGTTTTAAGGGAACTCTTGCATATTTGATCTCAATAACAAAAATGTGGAAGGTCTACCAGCATTCTACATGGTTCCATACAGAACATCTTAAAACTAAGGCATCAGGTTCCCAGAGATCATTTATTTACTTAAGTTTTTGTTGTCCAACTGTGAAAGACTGGATAAAAAGTACTATGTGGGTAGGCCTGGCAGTCAGCGAATATTCATTTTGAAATAAATCTTTACACTGTTGTCTGTATATTTTGCTTTGTGCTCACTTATCAAATCCTACAGGATTTACTCACCTATGATGACGTGCATGTGAACTTCACTCAGGAAGAGTGGGCTTTGCTGGATGCTTCTCAGAAGAGTCTCTACAAAGGTGTGATGGTAGAGACCTATAGGAATCTCACAGCTATAGGTAATATTGGATTTTTTTTTTTTACTTTATAACATGTATGCACAACTGTTTCTTTGTTATTGTTTTTTGTTTTGTAATTTTAATTGAGAATGAGGAAGAATATGGTGAATAAATCACTCATGGTTTTAAAGTTCAATGGAGTTAGTAACTTAAATGTTGCCTAATTGCCAATAATGTAACATACTTTCTCTGGTACTGTGTTTAGGTTACAGTTGGGAAGAACATACAATTGAAGACCATTTCCAAACTTCTAGAAGTCATGGAAGGTAATTTTCCTCTGCAAGCTGATGAGAAAATGCCTATGAAGAAAGTTTAACGTGTGCTACAAGTAGTAAAGAAAACCAATAGGGTACAATAAGCACTGCTTTCAATTATGGATGTTTACTGACTTTCATAAAATCATATATGTCTATGTCAAATACGTAATTATTGTTTGCAAGGCATTCCATTAGTTCAAAGACAGAGAAATAATGGCTTAACAGGTATGTTACTATTTAAATCAAGCTTAGTAGAGCCATGCTGTACAAGTGCGAGTGTCTTCAGTCTCATATCGCTTAGCTATTGCAAAAGGAACACACAGTGATTAGGTGACAAGTATATGTCTAAAACCTAGTAATAAGCAAATAATCCATAGTATATCTGAGCTCAATGATATACTTGTAATATCATTGCTAAATTTAGTGAGATGGACAGTTCATAAGATTCAAAAATGGTTTGGTGATAAAACCTTAATCGCTATACTACATCTCTATGAGGAAAAAAGTCACGTGTGTGAATGTAATATGGAACCTTTACACTTGTTATTCTCTTTTAATATGGTTGTCATACGTTACTATGGATACAGCCCTTGTGAGCATAGGGGTATTGAAAGATGCCACATACCTTTCACTTTTTCAGAACAACAAGAGGATATGCAGTATAACATACTTTGAGTGACATTCTAAATGTGCTGTAAGTTTATAAGTACTTAGTTTCCCAACATTATTGGGGACATTTTCCAACTCAAACTGCTGAAAATCATAATTAGAATTAGGGTAGTAGAAATTATATTCTGTTTGCATTTGTTCATGTTCCAAATGTAGTATTACTCTCATGATAACAAAATTTGTGAATGCAATCAGTGTGCAAAGACTTTGAGTTCTTCCTGTTTTTTTCAAATATGTGAATAACCTTTTATACAAAAAGTATGCTATAAATGTGAGCCAGATAATCAATACTGTTCCCATTTCATGTATCCTCAAAGATGTAAAACAATCCATAACGAGGAGAACACCTTTGAATGCAAACAAAGGCATATTACATTAACATTAGATTGCTCTTTTGAATGAAGCCAATTTTTAAAAGAATTCATACAGATAAAAAGACTCATCAGTATAATCAATGCGAGAACAATTTCACGTGTGCCAATTGTATTTGCAGGCATGAAAGAAGTTCTTCTGCAGAGCAACACTCTGAGTTTATTCAATGTGGTAAAGCCTTTGCATATCAGTCATAGTCAAAGGCATGTAAGAATACACAATGGAGAGAAACACTGTGAGTGTAACCAATGTGGTAAAGACTTTGGAACAAGGAGTGTCCTCCAAAGACTTAAACGAACACATACAGGAGAGAAACCCTATGAATGTAACCACTGTGGTAAAGCCTTTGCAGAAAGCAGTACTCTCCAAATCCATAAGCGAAAACATACAGGAGACGAACCATATGAATGTAACCACTGTGTTAAAGCCTTTGCAAAAATGAGTGAACTCCAAATACATAAACGAATACATACAGGAGAGAAACCCTATGAATGTAAGCAATGTGGTAAAGCCTTTACACAAAGCAGTCATCTCGGAATCCATAAGCGAACACATACAGGAGAGAAACCCTATGAATGTAAACAATGTGATAAAGCTTTTGTAAGAAGGGGAGAACTCCAAATCCATAAGTGAACACATACAGGAGAGAAACCCTATGAATGTAAGCAATGTGGTAAAGCCTTTGCACAAAGCGGTACTCTCCAAATCCATAAGCGAACACATACAGGAGAGAAACCCTATGAATGTAAACAATGTGGTAAAGCCTTTGCACAAAGTGGTACTCTCCAAGTACATGAGCGAACACATACAGGAGAGAAACCCTTTGAATGTAACCAATGTGGTAAAGCCTTTGTACAATGCATTGCTCTCCGAATACATGAACGAACACATACAGGAGAGAAACCCTATGAATGTAAACAATGTGGTAAAGCCTTTGCACATAGCAGTCATCTCCGAATACATAAGCAAACACATACAGGAGAGAAACCCTATGAATGTAAACAATGTGGTAAAGCCTTTGCACATAGCAGTACTCTCCAAATACATAAGCGAACACATACAGGAGAGAAACCATAAGAATGTAAACAATGTGGTAAAGCTTTTAAAAGAAGTGGTGACCTTCTAATACATAAGCGAACACATACATGAGAGAAACCCTGTGAATGTAAGAAATGTGGTAAAGTTTTTATAAGAAGTGTTGACCTTCAAATACATAAGTGAAGACATTAGGAGATAAACCCTATGAATGTAAACAATGTGGTAAAGCTTTGCAGAAAGCAGTACTCTCCAGATACATAAGCGAACACATACAGGAGAGAGACCCTATGAATGTAACTAGTGTGGTAAAGCCTTTGCAGGAAGGAGTGACCTGCAAAGACAAAAGATCATACAGAAGAGAAAGTCTATGAAGGCATCTAATGTTATAAAGTCTTTGCAGCAAGCATTGATCTCCACGTATATAAATGAACACATACCAGAGAGGAACCTTTTAAATGTAACCAACATGGTAAAGCTTTTTCAAAAACCAATAGTCTTTACATACATAAAAGAATATATACTTGAGAGAAATGGTTCGACTTTAACCAATGTGGTTAAACTTTTTCAAAAGCAGTCATCAACAAAATCATAAAACAACACGTATAGGAGAGAGATTTTTGAATGTTAGCAATGTGCTTTTACACCTTTTTTCACAAAACAGTGGCCTCAAAATATATAAGGAAACACGTACTGGAGAGAAAACCTATGAATATCAGCAATGTCCTGAAACCCTTCTACATCACAATCATCTTCAAATCCATAAAGAACATGTAGTGGAGAAAAATCCTCTGAATATCACTAATTAGGTAAAGCAGTTATAAAGAGTCATCTCCTAACACAAAAGTATACACACTGGATAGAAACCCTATGAATATAAGCAATGTGGTAAATGTTTTATAAGTCACAGTATTCTCTAAGTAAATAAAGGAAGACACACTTGAGAGAAACCCTATGAAAATTATTAAAGGTACAAAGCCTTGTACATTAAAATCTTCAAATCAATAAAAGAAGACATAGAGGTGAGAAACCCTATGTTTGCAAGCCATGTGGTATTGCCTTCACTTGTCAATCATATTCAATGACACAAAAGAAATCATAATGTAGACAAATACCTGTGAGAGTAGTTAATATGGTGAAGCTTTTTGAATATTTCTAGAGTCTTCACAATGAAACAATCCATACTGCCAAGAAATTTAGGAATATAATATGGTGAAACCTTTTCAGATTCTCAAATCTTTATCATTATGAAAGAGAAACCCTATGAATGCATTAAATATGGGGAAGCCTTTAAACATTACTAATTCTTCATCATCATTAAAATAATCATACAAAGGATTCAAGAGGATACAGGGGTGTTTCTTACTGTATTGCTTGAGTTACAGTCCTGACATCCTTTGGTGATCAACAGCAATTTGGAAAGTGTAAGCTGAAGAAACCCTTTCCTCCCCTCTGCTTCTTGCTCATCATGTTTGTGAAGGAATAGAAACCCTGACTAAGACAAATTGGTATGAGGAGTGGGTATTCCTGTGACAACCTGACCATGTTTTGGGAGGACTGTGGAAGGACCTTGGAACTTTGGGCCAAAGGACACATTCAGTTTTCAGAACTCTGTGGGATGTTGTGTAGGAGCTTGGAAGATAATGTTGAGAACAGTGCAGAAGATGGAGGCCTGGCTTGTGAAATTTCAGAGGGAAAATTAAAGACTCTTTTCAGTGCCATTGCTATTTTGGATTGTGAAGATTCTGGGTTCTGACTAGCTAGGGCTGAAGAATCAGCTGTGATTAACAAGATACCAGAACTACTAGAGTGAAAACTTGGCATTATTGGGACTATTGATCCTGGTTAGCTGGAGCTGAGAAATTAGCAGTAATTAAGAAGAGACCAGCATCATTGGGCTGACATCTTCTCGGAAGTGTTTGCTGAGAGCTCAGAGGCTG
This sequence comes from Mus musculus, assembly GCF_000001635.26. Classification (NCBI taxonomy): domain Eukaryota; kingdom Metazoa; phylum Chordata; class Mammalia; order Rodentia; family Muridae; genus Mus; species Mus musculus. Next base: position 175,788,464 of record NC_000068.7, on the reverse strand, counting down.
TGTTCCAGAGATAGCCAAGGTTTAACTTGTGCTATGGCTGGACTTGGTAACGTGTAAGAGTTACCCAGGTGGTACTGGTTTTGCTGGCATGAAGGGATCAGACAGAGCAGCTGAGGCTCAGCACTATGAGAGGCCATGGAAGGCCATTGGTGAAGGTGCAGCCTCAGATGCAATTGATGACCCAGGACTGTGGTGTCATGCAGTGTTTGGAGAAGCCAGGACCATGAATGACCAAGAACAGCAGCAGCAGTAAAGTATAGGCATCTGGAGTCTAGAGGACAAGCTGTGTGCTACAAAGGACAGGGCTGGAGAAGTGACCCAAGCCCTTGGAGGAGCCCAGAAGATCATGAGTTGGATCCCAGACATTGGACAGTTGGAATTTAATTTTTCTTTTGATTGTGACTGTGCCCTCATATTTTTCCCTTTGAAGGAAGAAAATATTTTAGTGGATTCCACAGTTAAGAGACTTTTAATTGTAAAAGAGTTTGGATTTTAAAGGATATTGAATATTTTAAAAGGATTGAACTTTTAATATGTAAAGACTATGGGACTGTGATGGTTTGTATATCCTTGGACCAGGGAGTGGCACCATCTGAAGGTGTGGCCTTGGTGCAATAGGTGTGACCTGGTTGGAATGGGTGTGTCACTGCGGGTGTGGGTATAAGATCCTCACCCTAGTTGCCTGGATGTCAGTCTTCCACTAGCAGTCTTTGGATGAAGACATAGAACTCTCAGCTCCTCCTGTGCCTTGCCTGCCTGGATACTGCCATGCTCCCACCTTGAAAATGGACTGAACCTCTAAACCTGTAAGCAAGCCCCAATTAAATGTTTTTTATAAGACTTGCCTTGGTCATGGTATCTGTTCACAGCAGTAAAACCCTAACTAAGACAGAAGTTGGTACCAGGAGTGGGGTAATGCTGTGATAGGCCTGACCATGCTTTTATTTGAAATAATGTGGATTTTGGACTTTGGATTTGGGAAGCAGTGGAATGCTTTAAATGGGGCTTAATGGGTCATCCTAGTAGGAAGATGGAAGACTTTGTTGCTGGGAGTGATTTGAACTGTGTTGACCTGGCCCAAGAGATTTCAAAGGAGAAGAATTTCAGAATGTGACATAAAGGCTGTTTTTGTGGTATTTTGGTGAAGAATGTGGCTACTTTTTACCCTTGTCTGAAATGTCTGCCTGAGGCTAAGGTGAAGCGACTTGGATTAATTGCATTAATTGCATTGACATAGGAAGTTTCAAAAAAGCCCAGCAGAGTCTCTGTTCTCTGGTTAAGTCTCACAAAGAGAATTTTGAACAAGTATAGAAAGCTTAGAAAGGCAAAATTTGAAATATATGGTTTGAGTATTAAAGGGGTGCCAGGAAGTGAAATGGAGCAAAATACTGTGTTCTAGGAGATAAAAGATTAAGGGAGTGGGACCTTGGGGCAAGATTCTACCCAGCTTAATTAGATCCAGGCATGGTGGTACACACCTTTAATCCCATGAGACAAGCATGCTGATCTCTGCATTCAAGGTCAATCTACAAAGCAAGACCCAGGATAGCCAAGCTTAGGCAGTGAAGGATTTAGAAAACATAAAGCTAGTGATAATGTAATAGTACAAGGGGATCATGTTCTAGTTCCTGTAAGCAGCAGATCTCGGCAGCTTCAGCCATGTGGCACTGACTCTAGAGTTAAGAATGGAAGGAACTACTGGGAAAATTGATGCTGGTTAGCTGGAGCTAAGGAATTAGTGGTGATTAAGAAGAGGCCAGCATCGTTGAGGTGAAATCTTCTGGAAATTGTTTTCTGGGAGCACAAAGAAGCTGTGTTCCTAAGATACCCAAGATTGTACCTCATGCTGCGGCTGGACTTGGTAATGTGTAAGAGTCACTCAGGTGGTACTGCTTGTGAAGGAATGAAGGGATCATAGAGAGAAGCTGAGGCTTAGCACTGTGAGAGGCCAAGGAAGGACACTGGAGAAGGTGAAGCCTCAGCTGTAGTTGATGGCCCAGGACTGAAGGGGTCATGCAAAGGATTTGAGGCTTGGCACCCTGAAGAGAGCCTATGAGAGGCTATTGGTGAAGCCTAGTTGGAGTGGAACACCCCAGTGTATTGAAGATGTCAGTACCATGGGATGATCATCAAGAACAGCAGCTGTAGTGGAGTGGATCAACCTGAGCATAGAGTGCTACAGAGACAGAGATGGAGAAGTGATGCCAGCCCTTAGGAGGAGTCCAAAAGATCAAGTGGAATCCCAGACACTGAAAGAAGAAGCTGTAACATTGAAATTGCCTTGGAGACTCAAATATGTTAAAGATGCCAGAGCCATGGGATACATGCTGAGGAAAACTGCTAACAGGGAGTGGAACCAGCCCAGGAGAAAGCAGTTTGTTGCAGTCAACAAAGATGAAAAAGGAGTGGAGATCTGAAGACCACTTTGACATCAGCCATGGAGATGCAGAGTTTGGAGTTTGCCCAGATGGTTTCCTGCCTTAATTTGGGGATTACAGATAAGTTGAATGAATCTCAGAAAAGACCTTGAACTTTGGACTTTTAACATTGTTGCAACTGCTATAGACTATGAGGACTTTGAAAGTTGGATTAAATGCATTTTACATTATGCTATGTTTAAGTATGGCCCCCATAGACTCATGTTTTTGAACAAGTCTATGGGGACCAGGGAGTGGAATGTAATGGTTTGTATATCCTTGGACCAGGGAGTGGCACCATCTGAAGGTGTGGCCTTGTTGCAATAGGTGTGACCTGGTTGGAATGGGTTTGTCATTGTGGGTGTGGGTATAAGATCCTCACCCTAGTTGCCTGGAAGTCAGTCTTCAACTAGCAGCCTTTGGATGAAGACATAGAACTCTCAGCTCCTCCTGCTCCATGCCTGCCTGGATACTGCCATGCTCCCACATTGATAATGGACGGAACCTCTGAACCTGTAAGCCAGCCCCAATTAAATGTTGTTTTTTATAAGACTTGCCTTGGTCATGGTATCTGTTCACCGCAGTAAAACCCTAACTAAGACAGGGACATTTAAAGTTGTTTAGATCTTGGGGATGAATAAACTAAGGGTTGAGGCTTACTAGTGATGTATTTGTGTGTCAAGTTGACAAGGGGTCAATTGTACTGACAAGTTTGGTGTCAACTTGACACAAGCTGGAGTTATCACAAAGAAAGGAGCTTCAGTTGGGGAAATGCCTCCATGTGATCCAGCTGTAAGGCATTTTCTCTCCCCCCCCCCCTTTGATTTTTTGAGACAGGGTTTCTCTGTGTAGTGCTTGCTATCCTGGAACTCACTTTGTAGTCCAGGCTTACCTCAAACTCAGAAATCCACCTGCCTCTGCTTCCTGAGTGCTGGGATTAAAGGTGTGTGCCCCCACACCAAGCTCTTTCTTTTTTGGAGGACAGCCATTTTCTCAATTAGTGATCAAGGGGGAAAGGCTGCTTGTGGGTGGGACCATCTCTGGGCTGGTAGACTTGGGTTCTATAAGAGAGCAGGCTGAGCAAGCCAGGGGAAGCAAGCCAGTAAATAAACATCCCTCCATGGCCTCTACTTAAGCTCCTGCTTCCTGACCTGCTTGAGTTCCTGTCCTGACTTCCATTGTGATGAACAGCAGTATGAAAGTGTAAGCTGAATAAATTCTTTCCTCCCCAACTTGCTTCTTGGTCATGATGTTTGTGCAGGAATAGAAACTCTGAATAAGATAAGGGGTAGAAGGTGTGGATTGTATTAAAAAAAAGAGTAAACAATAAAAGAAAGAAACATATATATATATATATATATATATATATATATATATATATATATATATGTATATGTATGGGAGGGACAGGCAGAAACATTCCTTCAAAATTATAGCTTTGTAAGACCCCCTTTCAGGGACTGCTGCTCTAGTCTGGGGAGAGAGAGTGCACCCAAAGAAACACAAGAATCTTCCTTACTGTAAACACATGCGGTAGGTTAATGACAGAGCTCCATGTCAAAAACGAATCTCACACAGGAGACACTAGATTCGACCACGAGGCTCGAAAGCTAGGGGTTTTTTATGGGGTAAAGGGCTTAGGGGTGGGGAACTCAGCATCGTGACACACTATTGGCTTATTCAAACATCAGCAAAAGAATACGTGCAGGTCAGGGTTCTGTGAGTTGTTGACTCAGTTCAGATAGCCCTGTTATGTCCTCATATTGCTCTTTATCTTTTTGGTCAAGCTGTTCCCAGGAATGCCCTGGTTTGTTTTTCTTTGTTCTCATCCCCAGGAGCCTCTAAGCTTACAAACAACCAGCAATTTCTGAGTACTTTATATGACTTACAGGTCTTGAAATTTCATCTTTCTTTCAGCTTCATTTTCACACCAATCAGGATTTAAGGACAGGGGCTTATGTAGTTTACTGGATCAACTGTTATAGAATATAGGTATTATAGTTTAAACAATCATTTGGATTTCTTCTTTGGTGGTAAAGAACAGGTGTTATGTTTTGAGAAGCACACTATGAAAAGCAGAAAGCTTTGTTAGAGACAGTCATGTTTTCAAAAACAAAATATGAGTAAAGTTAGGTTGGATCTCCACAATACCTGATGCCTGGAAACTTGAACGTAGTTTCACCATATGAGTAAATGGAGGGTAATAACCAAAAGGCAATACTTAGGGCCTGGTGCTTGGATTTGCCTTGTTTTTCTGTTTATTCCCAATTGTTTATTGGTTCTCATGCTACTCATGTTAAATTGTTCCCAAATTTCATGATAATCTTGCATTTGAGACACTGAGATTCCCTGCCCCAAGCTGATTATAACTGGGAAAGTAAAGTGCCAGCAGCCAATGGCTAGGGAGGAGACACAGGCAGGATTTTTGGATTCATGACAAGGGGAACAAAGAGGATCTCCATGCCAGTAAAGGAATTGGATGCTGGCTTGAGAGATGGGAAAGACAGAATACCAGCCACATAAGAGCTGTGGAAGAGTAGTCCCAGTGTTCCCTCTTCTGAATGGTTCTGGGGAAGCAGAGATGGGCTATAGATTTTAGTAATTCAGGACTGCCATAGAGGAGCTATTAGCAATGTGGATGATTGGGAGTGTCCCATCTAATGAGCTGATTTGGCATATTAAATTAAGCTTTTTTTCTTTCATTTCAGACTCCAAAGTATTTGCAAGCTGAGCTAGGAACTTACACAGGTGGCATCCTATAGTAGAGCAGAGTAACAACTGAGTCTACAGAAGGCATCACACCTATAGGCTGAAACGCAGTATTCAAAACTTACTGGAGATTCTCGAATGAAAAACCAATGTTAAGATGTGAAATTAAGGGATGGGGAAAATTGGATTCTTAGTGGAGTTGCTGGTTTTGCTGAGCCATCTAGTTCCTCACCAAGTTGTGCAAGTTCACAACTAAAACAAAAGTTGAGCTGAATTGGTTTGCATAATTCTTGGGTTCATGGAATGTGCTGGGACTCACCAAAATCCTCCATGTTGATCCGGACATCCTTGTTGGTCTGGATTTACCATGGGCCCTTCTCAAAGATTTCTATCTGTCTCAAATAGTTTGAGCTTGTAGGTGCAGTACAGACAGACAGGTAGCTCAGAAAGAAGAGATAGAGGTCGATAGTAGAAGCTGCCCAGAGCTATAATCAGAAAAAAGAATAGAAATCTATGAGATTTGTTTAATAGCTTTTAGGGATAAATGAGACAGAAGTAATTGTTTAAGAGTGTTTGAGGCGGTCTCTGTGGAGGGCCCTATGTTCCCCAGAGGACTCCCCACAAGGCTGGCACATTAGCACACCCAGTTCCTTGAGATCACTGGTGAGTGGAACGCAACATCAGTTCCAAAAAATCCAGAGGGTCTTGTGCTAGCAAAAACAGGGTCAACGGACATAGGCAGGCCCTAGCACACCCAGAATTTTGGAATCACTGAAACCAGTTTATGCAGAAGAGTACATGGGCAGCAGAAGCAACCAAGTTTCTTGGACAGGGTCCCTTCAGGCCTTCATCCTCAGCCAGAAGACAGAGCTGGAACCCAGACTCCTGGACACCTTCACTGCCAGAGGAGAATTGGCCTCTGGGGAGGGCTCTGACCTCAGGAATCAGGAGGTGGATCTGAGCTCCAGACTTCTGTGCACCTTCTCTGCAAGAGGAAAGCTTGCCTGCAGAGAGTGTTCTGACCACTGGGACACAGGAGAGAATTAGTCTTCCAGGAGTGCTGACAGGGGTTAAAGAACACAGGAGGAACAAGCTTCAACCAGAGACAGCTAGAACATCTAACACCAAAGACTACCAGATGGCGAAAGGCAAATGAAAGAATCTTCCTAACAGAAACCAAGACCACTGGGCATTATCAGAACCCATTACGCCCACCACAACGAGTCTCAAATACACCAACACACCTGAAAAGCAAGATTCGAATCTGAAATCTCATCTCATGATGTTGGTATAGGATGTTCAGAAGTGCATTAATAACTCACTTAAAGAAATTCAGGAGAACACCGCTAAACAGGTAGAAGCCCTTAAATAGGAAGCACAAAGAATCCCTCAAGGAATTATAGGAAATCACTGCTACACAGGTAGAAGACCTTAAAGAGGAAAGACAAAAATCCCATAAAGAATTACAAGAAAATACAACCAAAGAGGTGACAGAATTGAACAAATCCATCCAAGATCTTAAAATGGAAGTAGAAATAGTAAAGAAAACCCAAAGGGAGACAACTCTGTAGATAGAAACCCTGGGAAAGAAATAAGAAACCGGAGATACAAGCATCAGCAACAATACAAGAGATGGAAGGGAGAGACCCAGGTGCAGAAGATTCCATAGAGAACATGGATACAACAATCAAAGAAAATGCAAAATGATCCTAACCCAAAACATGCAGGAAATCAAGGACTCAAAGAGAAGACCAAACCTACAGATAATAGGTATAAATGAGAATGGAAAATTTCATCTCAAAGCACCAGTAAATATCTTCAACAAACTTATAGAAGAAAATTTCCCCAACCAAAAAGAGATGCCCATGAACATACAAGGGACCTATAGAACTCCAAATAAACAGGACCAGAAAAGTATCTCCTGACACATAATAATCAGAACAACAAATGAACTAAATAAAGATACAATATTGAAAGCAGTAAGGGACAAAGGTCAAGTAACATATAGAGGCAGGGCTATTAGAATTACACCAGATGGTCCCTTCCAGTCGGTGCCAGCACAGGGTCACTTTGGGCTCAGAGTTGGCGAACATCCCTAAGGTCCCTAGAGGACTCTTCTCGTGATCTTAGGACCATCGGTAAGTGGAACACAACTTCTGTTCCAATCCATCGCGCACGGAACCTGAGACAGCATTAGGGATGCAGAAAACCCGCTTGACCAGAGTTATAAGTCCCTTCCTGTTGGCGACAGTACCTGGTCACCTTGTGTGCAGAGTTGGCGGACACCCCCATGGTCCCTAGAGGACTGTCCACACTAACTTAGGACCACTGACCAGACAGCTCCACGCTCCTCAAAGGAAACACCACCTCCAGGCACTGTAACATGCCCAGGATCTTTGACAACAGGATCCTAGAATAAAAAGAGCTTGTTCACACCAGTATTTCAGGGTCTCAGAGGAAGCTTGACTGCCAAAAAGTCTGACACACCCAGAATCTCAGATTCACAGGAGCCCACAAGCAAAGGATCACAGAGAAAGCTGGACTCTTACCAGTCCTGAATCAACTGGGATTGTAGAAACGACAGGCTACAATCAGATATATTGAGGGCAGCAAATACTTGAGATGATCAGATGGCAGGATGCAAGCTTAAGAACAGAAGCAACAGAAACCAAGGTTACTTGGCATCATCAGAACCAAACTCTCCCACCATAGCAAGTCTTGGATACACCATCACACCAGAAAAGCAAGACATGGATCTAAAGTCACTTCTTATGATGATGATGGAGGACTTTAATTAGGAAATACAGGAAAACACAGGTAAACAGCTAGAAACCCTTAAGGAGGAAACACAAAAATGCCTTAGAGACTTACAGGAAAACAATACCAAACAGGAGATGGAATTGAACAAAACCATCCAGGATCTAAAAAGGTAATAGAAACAAAAAGGAAACCTAAAGGGAGACAACTCTGGAGATAGAAGAAACCCTAGGAAAGAAAGCAGGAACCGTAGAACAACAGAATACAGGATATGGAAGAGAGAATCTCAGTTGCAGAAGATTCCTTAGGGAACATGGTCACAACAACAAAGGAAATGCAAAATGCAAAAAGATCCTAACTCAAAACATCTAGGATATCCAGGATACAATGAGAAGACCAAACCTATGGATAGTAGGAGTAGATGAGAATGAAGATTTTAAACTTAAAGGCGAGCAAATATCTTCAACAAAATTATAGAAGAAAACTTTCCATACCTAAAAAAGAGATGCCCATGAACATACAAGAAGCCTACAGAACTCCAAATAGACTGGACCAGAAAAGAAATTCCTCCTGACACATAATAATCAAAATAACAAATGCACTAAATAAAGACAAAATATTAAAAGCAGCAATGGAAAAAGATCAAGTAACATATAAAGGCAGGTCCATTAGAATTACTGCAGACTTTTCACCAGAGACTATGAAAGCTAGAAGATCCTGGACATATGTTATACAGACACTAAGAGAAGACAACTGCCAGCCCGGGTTACTATAACCAGCCAAACTCTCACTTACCATAGATGGAGAAACCAAAGTATTCCATAACAAAAGCAGATTCACAAAATGTTTTGCACGAATTTAGCACTCAAAAAATAATAACAGGAGAAAACCAATACAAGGACGGAATCTATGCCCTAGAAAAAGCAAGAAAGTATCCTTAAAACAAACCTAAAAGAAGACAGCCACAAGAAGAGAATGCCAACTCTAACAACAAAAATAATAGGAAGCAACAATTACTTTTCCTTAATATCTCTTAATATCAATGGACTCAATTCCCCAATAAAAAGACATAGACTAACAGACTGGCTACACAAACAGGACCCAACATTTTGCTACTTACAGGAAACCCACCTCAGGGAAAAAGATACTACCCCAGAGTGAAAGGCTGGAAAACAATTTTCCAAGCAAACTGTCCGAAGTAACATGCTGGAATAGCCATTCAAATATCGAATAAAATCGACTTCCAACCCAAAGTTATCAAAAAAGAAAACGAGGGGTACTATATAGTCATCAAAGGTAAAATCTTTAAAGAGGAACTCTCAATTTTGAATATCTATGCTCCAAATGCAAGGGAAGCCACATTCATTAAAGAAACTTTAGTACAGCTTAAAGCACACATTGCACCTCACACAATAATAGTGGGAGACTTCAACACCCCACGTTGATCTATGAGCAGATCGTGGATACAGAAACTAAACAGGGACCCAGTGAAACTAACAGAAGTTATGAAACAAATGGATTTAACAGATATCTACAGAACATTTTATCCTAAAACAAAAGGATAATACATCTCAGCACCTCTTGGTACCTTCTCCAAAATCGACCAGGTAATTGGCCACAAAACAGGCCTCAACAGATACAAAAATATTGAAATTGTCCCATGCATCCTATCAGATCACTATGGACTATAAGGCTGATCTTCAATAACAACATAAATAATAGAAAGCCAACATTCACCTGGGAACTGAACAACGCTCTCCCCAATGATACTTTGGTCAAGGAAGAAATAAAGAAAGAAATTAAAGACTTTTTAGAGTTTAATGAAAATGAAACCACAACATACCCAAACTTATGAGACACAATGAAAGCAGTCCTAAGAGGAAAACTCAAAGCTCTGAGGGCCTCCAAAAAGAAAGCAGAGAGAGCACACACTAGCAGCTTGAAGCACAACTAAAACCTCCAGAACAAAAGGAAGGAAAATCACCCATGAGGAGTAGATGGCAGGAAATAATCAAACTCACTGCTGAAATCAACCAAGTGGAAATGAAGAGAACTATACAAAGAATCAACCCATCAAAGAGCTGGTTCTTTGAGGAAATCATCAAGATAGATGAACCCTTAGTCAAACTCACTAGAGGGAACAAGGACAGTATCCTAATTAACAAAATCAGAAATGAAAAGGGAGACATAACAACAGATCCCGAGGAAATAAAAAACACCATCTGATCGTACTACAAAACTGGAAACCTGGATGGAATGAACAAATTCTAGACAGATACAAGGTACCAAAGTTTAATCACGATCAGAATAATAACCTAAACAGTCCTATATCTCCTAAAGAAAAGGAAGCAGTCATTAATAGTCTCCCAACCAAAAAAAAAAAAAAAAAGCCCAGTACCAGATGGGTTTAGTGCAGAGTTCTATCAGACCTTCAAAGAAGACCTCACTACAGTTCTTTTCAAACTATTCCACAAAATAGAAGCAGAAGGTAGCTTACCCCATTCATTCTATGAAGTCACAATTACTCTGATACCTAAACCACAAAAAGACCCAACAAAGATAGAGAACTTCATCAGGGAAAGAGACAGACACTACCTCAGAGTGAAAGGCTGGAAAACAATTTTCCAAGCGAATGGTCTGAAGAAACAAGCTGGAGTAGCCATTCTAATATCTAATAAAATCAACTTTCAACCCAAAGTTATGAAAAAAGACAAGGAGGGACACTTCATACTCATCAAAGGTAAAATCCTCCAAGAGGAACTCTCAATTCTCAATTTATACGCTCCAAATGCAAGGGCAGCCACATTCATTAAAGACACTTTAGTAAAGCTCAAAGCACACATTGCACCTCACACAATAATAGTGGGAGACTTCAACACACCACTTTCATCAATGGACAAATCGTGGAAACAGAAACTTAATAGGGACACAGTGAAACTAACAGAAGTTATGAAACAAATGGATCTGACAGATATCTACACAACATTTTATCCTAAAACAAAAGGATATACCTTCTTCTCAGCACCTCACGGGACCTTCTCCAAAACTGACCATATAATTGGTCACAAAACAGGCCTCAACAGATACAAAAATATTGAAATTGTCCCATGTATCCTATCAGACCACTATGGCCTAAGGCTGATCTTCAATAACAACATAAATAATGGAAAGCCAACATTCACGTGGAAACTGAACAACACTCTTCTCAATGATACCTTGGTCAAGGAAGGAATAAAGAAAGAAATTAAAGACTTTTTAGAGTTTAATGAAAATGAAGACACAACATACCCAAACCTATGGGACACAATGAAAGCATTTCTAAGAGGGAAACTAATAGCTCTGAGTGCCTCCAAGAAGAAACGGGAGAGAGCACATACTAGCAGCTTGACAACACATCTAAAAGCTCTAGAAAAAAAGGAAGCAAATTCACCCAAGTGGAGTAGACGGCAGGAAATAATCAAACTCAGGGGTGAAATCAACCAAGTGGAAACAAGAAGAACTATTCAAAGAATTAACCAAACGAGGAGTTGGTTCTTTGAGAAAATCAACAAGATAGATAAACCCTTAGCTAGACTCACTAGAGGGCACTGGGACAACATCCTAATTAACAAAATCAGAAATGAAAAGGGAGACATAACAACAGATCCTGGAGAAATCCAAAACACCATCAGATCCTTCTACAAAAGGCTATACTCAACAAAACTGGAAAACCTGGATGAAATGGACAAATTTCTAGACAAATACCAGGTACCAAAGTTAAATCAGGATCAAGTTAACGATCTAAACAGTCCCATATCCCCTAAGGAAATAGAAGCAATCATTAATAGTCTCCCAACCAAAAAAAGCCCAGGACCAGATGGGTTTAGTGCAGAGTTCTACCAGACCTTCAAAGAAGATCTAATCCCAGTTCTGCACAAACTATTCCACAGAATAGAAGTAGAGGGAACTCTACCCAACTCATTCTATGAAGCCACAATTACTCTGATACCTAAACCACAGAAAGATCCAACAAAGAGAGAGAACTTCAGACCAATTTCCCTTATGAATAACGATGCAAAAATCCTCAATAAAATTCTTGCTACCCGAATCCAAGAACACATTAAAGCAATCATCCATCCTAACCAAGCAGGTTTTATTCCAGGGATGCAGGGATGGTTTAATATACGAAAATCCATCAATGTAATCCATTATATAAACAAACTCAAAGACAAAAACCACATGATCATCTCGTTAGATGCGGAAAAAGCATTCGACAAGATCCAACACCCATTCATGATAAAAGTCTTGGAAAGATCAGGAATTCAAGGCCCATACCTAAACATGATAAAAGCAATCTACAGCAAACCAGTAGCCAACATCAAAGTAAATGGTGAGAAGCTGGAAGCAATCCCACTAAAATCAGGGACTAGACAAGGCTGACCACTTTCTCCCTACCTCTTCAACATAGTACTTGAAGTCATAGCCAGAGTAATTAGACAACAAAAGGAGATCAAGGGGATACAAATTGGAAAAGAGGAAGTCAAAATATCACTTTTTGCAGATGATATGATAGTATATATAAGTGACCCTAAAAATTCCACCAGAGAACTCCTAAACCTGATAAACAGCTTCGGTGAAGTAGCTGGATATAAAATTAACTCAAACAAGTCAATGGCCTTTCTCTACACAAAGAATAAACAGGCTGAGAAAGAAATTAGGGAAACAACACCCTTCTCAATAGTCACAAATAATATAACATATCTTGGCGTGACTCTAACTAAGGAAGTGAAAAATCTGTATGATAAAAACTTCAAGTCCCTGAAGAAAGAAATTAAAGAAGATCTTAGAAGATGGAAAGATCTCCCATGCTCATGGATTGGCAGGATCAACGTTGTAAAAATGGCTATCTTTCCAAAAGCAATCTACAGATTCAATGCAATCCCCATCAAAATTCCAACTCAATTCTTCATCGAATTAGGAAGAGCAATCTGCAAATTCATCTGGAATAACAAAAAACCTAGGAAAGCAAAAGCTCTTCTAAAGGATAAAAGTACCTCTGGTGGAATCACCATGTCTGACCTAAAGCTTTACTACAGAGCAATTGTGATAAAAACTGCATGGTACTGGTATAGTGACAGACAAGTAGACCAATGGAATAGAATTGAAGACCCAGAAATGAACCCACACACCTATGGTCACTTGATCTTCGACAAGGGAGCTAAAACCATCCAGTGGAAAAAAGACAGCATTTTCAACAAATGGTGCTGGCACAACTGGTTGTTATGTAGAAGAATGCGAATCAACCCATTCCTCTCTCCTTGTACTAAGGTCAAATCTAAGTGGATCAAGGAACTCCACATAAAACCAGAGACACTGAAACTTAAAGAGGAGAAAGTGGGGAAAAGTCTCAAAGATATGGGCACAGGGAAAACATTCCTGAATAGAACAGCAATGGCTTGTGCTTTAAGATCGAGGATTGACAAATGGGACCTCATGAAACTGCAAAGCTTCTGCAAGGCAAAAGACACCGTCAATAAGACAAAAAGACCACCAACAGATTGGGAAAGGATCTTTACCTATCTTAAATCACATAGGGGACTAATATCCAATATATATAAAGAACCCAAGAGGGTGGACTCCAGAAAATCAAATAGCCCCCTTAAAAGATGGGGCTCAAAGCTGAACAAAGAATTCTCACCTGAGGAATACCGAAAGGCTGAGAAACACCTGAAAAAATGTTCAACATCCTTAATCATCAGAGAAATGCAAATCAAAACAACCCTGAGATTCCATCTCACACCAGTCAGAATGGCTAAGATCAAAAATTCAGGTGACAGCAGATGCTGGCGAGGATGTGGAGAAAGAGGAACACTCCTCCATTGTTGGTGGGATTGCAAGCTCGTACAACCACTCTGGAAATCAGTCTGGCGGTTCCCCCGAAAATTGGACATAGTACTACTGGAGGATCCCGCAATACCTCTCCTGGGCATATATCCAGAAGATGTCCCAACCGGTAAGGACACATGCTCCACTATGTTCATAGCAGCCTTATTTATAATAGCCAAAAGCTGGAAAGAACCCAGATGTCCCTCAACAGAGGAATAGATATAAAAAATGTGGTACATTTACACAATGGAGTACTACTCAGCTATTAAAAAGAATGAATTCACAAAATTCCTAGGCAAATGGTTCCAGGTAGCTGGAGGGCATCATCCTGAGTGAGGTAACCCAATCACAAAAGAACTCAAATGAAATGTACTCACTGATAAGTGGATATTAACCCAGAAACTTAGTATAGCGAGATATAAGGTACAATATGTAAAACATATGAAACTGAAGAAGAACGAAGACAAAAGTGTGGACACTTTGCTCATTCTTAGAATTGGAAACAATCACCCATGGAAGGAGTTACAGAGACAAAGTTTGGAGCTGAGACAAAAGGATGGTCCATTTAGAGACTGCCATATCCAGGGATCCATCCCATAATTAGCCTCCAAGCGATGACACCATTGCATACACTAGCAAGCCTTTGTTAAAAGGACAGTGATATAGCTGTCCCTTGTGAGACTAGGCCGGGGCCTAGCAAACACAGAAGTGGATGCTCACAGTCAACTATTGCATGGATCACAGGGCCCCCAATGGAGGAGCTAGAGAAAGTATCCAAGGAGCTAAAGAGATCTGCAACCCTATCGGAGGAACAATATTATGAACTAACCAGTACCCCAGAGCTCTTGAATCTAGCTGCATATGTATCAAAAGATGACCTAGTAGGCCATCCCTGGAAAGAGAGGCCCATTGGTCAGGAAAACGTTATATGCCCCAGTAAAGGGGAATGCCAGGGCCAAAAAATGGGAATGGGTGGGTAGGGGAGTGGGGGGACACTTTTGGGATAGCATTGGAAATGTAATTGAAGAAAATACGTAATTAAAAAAAGGAAAAAAATAGAGAAATTCAGACCAATTTACCTCATGAATATCAATGCAAAAATACTCCATAAAATGCTTGGTAACCGAATCCAAGAACACATCAAAAGGATCATCCATCATGACCAAGAGGGCTTCATCCCAGGGAATCAGGGATGGTTTAATATACGGAAATCCATCAACATAATCCACTATATAAACAAACTCAAAGACAAAACTCACATGATCATCTTGTTAGATGCTCAGAAAGCAGTTGACAAAATCTAACACTCATTCATGATAAAAGTCTTGGAAAGAGCAGGAATTCAAGGCCCATATCTAAACATAATAAAATCAATCTACATCAAACCAGTAGCCAACAACCAAGTAAATGGAGAGAAGCTGGAAGCAATCCCACTAAAATCAGGGACTACACAAGGCTGCCCACTTTCTCCCTTTCTATTCAATATAGTACTCAAAGTCCTAGCCAGAAGAATTAGACAACAAAAGGAGGTCAATGGGATAAAATTGGAAAGGAAGAAGTCAAAATATCACTATTTGCAAATGATATGATAGTATATATAAGTGATCCTAAAAATTCCACCAGAGAACTCCTAAACCTGATAAACAGCTTCAGTGAACTAGCTGCATATAAAATTAACTCAAACAAATCATTGGCCTTTCTCTACACAAAGGATACACAGGCTGAGAAAGAAATTAGGGAAAGAGTACCCTTCACAATAGTCACAAAAAATATAAAATACCTTGGAGTGACACTAAGGAAGTGAAAGCTCTGTATGATAAGAACCTCAAGTCTCTGAAGAAAGAAATCAAAGAAAATCTCAGAAGATGGAAAGATCTCTGATGCACATGGGTTGGCAGGATCAATATAGTGAAATTAGCTATCTTGCCAAAAGCAATCTACAGATCCAATGCAATCCCCATCAAAATTCCAACTCAATTCTTCATCGAATTAGAAAGGGCAATTTGCAAATTCATCTGTATTAACAAAAGACCTAGGATAGGAAAAATTCTTTTCAATGATAAAAGAATCTCTGGTGGAATCACCATGCCTGACCTAAAGCTGTACTACAGAGCAATTGTGATGAAAACTGCATGGTACTGGTATAGCGACAGTCAGGTAGACCAATGGAATAGAATTGAAGACCCAGAAATGAACCCACACACCTATAGTAACTTGATCTTTGACAAGGGAGCTAAAACCATTCAGTGGAAAAGAGACAGCATTTTCATCAAATGGTGTTGGCAAAATTGGCAGTTATCATGTAGAAGAATGCGAATTGATTCATTCTCATCTCCTTGTTCTAAGGTCAAACCTAAGTGGACCAAGGAACTCCACATAAAACCAGAGACACTGAAACTTATCTAGGAGAAAGTGGGGAAAAGCCTTGAAGATATGGAGAAAAGTTCCTGAATAGAACAGCCATGGCTTGTGCTGTAAGGTTGAGAATTTGCAAATGGGACCTCATAAAATTGCAAAGCTTCTGTAAGGCAAAGACACCGTAAAAAAGACAAAAAGGCCAACAACAGATTGGAAAAGAATCTTTACCAATCCTAAATCAGATAGGGGACTAATATCCAATATATATAAAGAACTCAAGAATGTAGACTTTGGTTACATTCATAGGGTTTCTCTCCTGTATTTCTTCGTTTATGTATTCGGAGATGACTGCTTATTACAAAGGCTTTACCACATTGGTTACAGTAATAGTCTTTCTCCCCATTATGTGTTCTTTCATGCCTTTGTCTAAGACTATGATATGCAAAGGCTTTACCACATTGAATAAATTCAGAGTGTTGCACTGCAATACAACTTCTTTCATGCCTGCAAATACAATTAGCACACGTGAAATCTTTCTCACATTGAGTGTACTGATGAGTCTTTTTATCTGTATGAATTCTTTTGTAATTTGGTTTCATTGAAAAGAGCTATCTAATGTTATCATAATATGACTTTTACATTCAAAGGTGTTCTCCTTCATTATGGATTGTTTTACATCTTTGAGGATACATGAAATGGGAACAGTACTGATTATCTGGCTCACATTTATAGCATACTTTTAAAAGGTTATTCACATATTTGAAAAAAACAGGAAGAACTCTGCATTCACAAATTTTTTTATAATGAGAGTAATACTACATTTGGAACATGAACAACTGCAAACAGAAGAAAATTTCTACTACCCTAATTCTTATTGTGATTTTCAGCAGTTTGAGTTGGTATTTGTCCCCAATAATGTTGGAAAACTAATTATTTATAAACTTATAGCACATTTAGAATGTCTACTCAAAGTGTGGTATACTGCATATCCTCTAATCGTTCTGGAAAAGTGAAAGGTGTGTGGCTTCTTTCAATGCCCCAATGCTCACAAGGCTTGTATCCATCCTAACCTATGACATCCATATCAAAAGAGAATAACAAGTGAATAAGTTCCATTTTATATTCACACAGCGGACTTTTTTCGCCACAGAGATGTGGTACAGAGCAAAGGCTTTACCACAAAACCATTCTTGAATCTTATAAACTGTCCATCTCACTAAATTTAGCAATGTTATTACAAGTATTTCATTAAGCTCAGATATACTATGGATTATTTGCTTATTACTAGATTTTAGACATATACGTGTCACCTAATCACTTTGTGTTCCTTTGCAATAGGTAAGTGATATGAGACTGTAGAGACACTTTTACAGCATGACTCTACTAGGCTTGATTTAAACACTAATATACATACATACATACATACATACATAGATAGATAGATAGATAGATAGATAGATAGATAGATAGATAGATAGGAGGCACTTCTTCTTCCTCCTAGAATCAAGCTGAATATCTTGCATAGCCCATCAGTCAGCTTACATTGGAGTTAACAATTTGTCCCACAAGTGGACAGTTGGCCAGGATATTAGCAATTAAAGAAATTAAAGAGCGATTTTAGGAAACAAGATTTTGTTCTGTGGCTTCCCACTGGGTTCAGGTCCACTGCATGTATGTTCCACGTGAAGGCTATGAGCAAGCTTCAGAACAGAGCAGGAAGCATATAACAGACACGGTGGCTTTGCTCGCTTTCCTTGTCTTCGTGTGTATAAGGCATGGATCGAGAACCAAAATACAGAGGCAGAATAACCATACAAATAAAATTCTTTGAGAGACAGAGAGAGGGAGAGAGAGAGAGAGAGAGAGCGGGAGGGAGGGAGAGGGAGGGAGAGGGGGGGAGGAAAAGAAGAAGGAGAATAAAGAGAGTAGAGGTAAGAGAGAAGATAAAGAGGAAAAGAAAAACAAAATGAATAATTAGATAATGAAAGCACTGAAGAATTGGGACAATACAATAATTCTTACAATCATTTCAGGTGTTTAGAATCAGTACCTTACAATCATGTTCAAAATGAATATTGCCAAGCATGGTAGTATGTGCTATCAATCCCAGAAGTTTGGAGGCAAATTCATATTCCTGAATTTCCAGCCACACTGGTTTCCATAGTCACTTCCATAATATAACCCATTTCAAAAAGGCCTAGTTTTTAAAAGGGTAGATATGTTTACACTGTCAAGAACCAGGAAGAAATGACCAAAATGATGTGAAGTAAAAATGTATTTTATTTCCAGGTCAATCTTGGATTCTCCTCTGAATTAGGAGAGATATTCAGCCTAGAGTACAAACAGAGAAACTTTTTGTAGTCAAATTCAAGGGTAAGATGCATACTAATTATCACAAACTGGAATTGCTTTGCAGTTAGTAATACAATTAAAATCTGAAGTTTTAAAAACATACCATGAACAGTCGAAGCAATTTATACTGTGTAAATCTCAAGATTATAGAGGAAAAACAAGTCAAAATGACAAGTTGGCCTTTAACTTGGGACATGATTAGAGAAAACACCATTATTAACAATATAGAATTAATCAAACTTTATCTTTAGGATTAATTTGGAACAGAAAATAAAAAATAGTTCTTTACAGGCCCTTAAAAATATAATTGTGATGTTTATCGTTGTTGTTGTTCTTGAGAGAGTGCCTTATTTAGAATGTCATCCCAACTTGATTCACTAAATATACCATAATTTACAACATTTATTGTATGTGTAATAAAGATTAGTATAATGCCCCAGTGTAAGTGAGTGCCAGGGCAGGGAGGCAGGAGTGAGTGGTTGGCGGAACACCCTCAAAGAAGCAGGGGTAGAGGTAGGGAATAGTGAATTGGGAGGAGAGAACTGAGAGAGGGGATAACATTTGAAATGTAAATAAAGAAAATATTCAATAAAAAATAAGAAACTGTCAGAAAAAGAAGGAGTAGTATGTATGTAATCCTATGCTTTTGGACCTCAATTCTTTACATGAATCTTCAACACAAGATGGAGTTGAGACGTTATTTGGTATTGGTTGAGTTATAAGTAAAGGAGAATGTCCTTAAAATGGTTGCTTTTTAAGAGAAATATATAATTGCCAATCTTGGAATCACTGATAATTTCAACGGCATGGAACAGATCATAGTGCCCTAGAGATAGTTGGAATAGTGTTCCTCCCTGTTTTCTGAAGTTAGAAGTGATTGTTTTCTGTGTTCTGATTTTCCATGCACTCTTTTGTATATTTATTTCTATTGATATCATAAAACACACCACAGAAAAAAGAAATTATAATTGAAGGCATCATTTTGGGCTTAGAGTTCCAAAGCATTAGAGTCACTAGTGGCAGCGTAAACACATGACATCCAGTAGAGCTGAGAGCTCATATTTTGAACCTGAGACAAGAGGTAGCTAGCAAAGTGAGCATGGTCAGAAGATATTAAAACCTGAATATGCACCCATATGACACATCTTTCCAAAAGGCCACACCTATGCTTCTTTGAAAACAGTCCCACCAACTAAAAAATAAGTATTGAAACATATAAGTCTATGGGAGCCATTCTCATTTAACTGTCACATGTTTTTTCAAAAGCCAAAACTACTTTTTTCTGTCCACACTGTACCATATGCTTAAGAGAGATTGTTATCTTTCATAAATCCAATGTCACAAAAGAAACAATCCTTAGCAGAAATAATCAGAACATAGGAAAAAATGAACTGACCAAATGAGACCAAAATTTAACAGTGAAAACAACAAAACTTATAACTTCCAGTTCAGCATCTTGGGATTATGGTGAAATTGCCTTAACCACAAGGTTTTAGGTACTCCCACTTCTCCAGCTCTGTCACTTGCAGCAAACATAGCTTCTTTTCAGCAAGCTCCATTAACCATTTGTAGCTTTCCTCAAAGCTGGTCCTTGAAGATCTAATATCTCGTGTTCAGTATTTTATTTTATTTTATTTTATTTTATTTTATTTTATTTTATTTTATTTTATTTTATTGAAAGTGGGTTACTTGGCACGCAGGGATCATTCAGTGGTTAAGAGCACTGTTCAAACCCATTACTTTTCCTAGGTCTCACACAGCTGATCAACATGGTCTTTAATTACACTTCCATAAGAACCATAAATCAAAATAGTTGGGTATAAGCTACTATTGGCATTGGAAAAGACCTTTAAAATCTTAGGTTCCAAATATGTAATTCCTCAAAAAACAATGATGCAAATTGAACTATGAGGGGCTTCACAAATCTAAAGGAAAGAAAGTAGGTGTGCTGTGAGCCAACTTATCAGACAGATACTAAGGAACATTTATGTTAACATAAATGAGACCTTTCCTATAAGTCCTGATATAGATTAAAAACTTAGTGGCATAAAAATATTCCTCTGTTGCCAAGTTCCAATCCTGGGCTAAAAGGAGTGTTCTGAGAGAAGGGGTATCTGGGAGCATCAAAAATAAAGGGAAGGCAGTTGAATCATCACTACAGGGTAACAACCTATGCTCTGCTGGAAACAGTCTTCTACCCTGCGTTCATTCTGTTCTGTGCTCATTTTGTCTGATCTGCCTCTCTGGAGATCTTCAAGCAGCTCTCCATGAGAATCTTCTACAAGAAATTCTCTTTTGCTATTCTAAAAAATTCTCTTAGTAGGTCATCTCTTGGAGATCAGAGTCCAGTCTTTTATTTTACATACCAATCCAGTCATTTACTCCAAGTTTCCGTTTGATTATCTTAAGAATGTGCATCCCTGAGCACACACCTGATTCTTAGCAGAAAGCAAGTACACATTTTCTTTTAATATTGCAGAAGAATTTAGAGGTCTTCATGCCTCTCTGTTAAGCACAGATACTAAACTAGTTGAGTGCAACCCAGTTCTGAAATTCCATTTCCAAAACACCTGGACTTAACCTTGATCTGTTCCAGACTGATATTGAACTCAGGAATCTATTTGGCTTTGTAAATATAAAAAACAGCTATAACAACAAAAACTTATCTTGGTTAAATCTCTTGTGATCACCACTCTCTAAGTCTCATTATCTTCTATATCCTTCCTTAGTATCTGTCTGATAAGTTGGCTCACAGCACACCTACTTTCTTTCCTTTAGATTTGTGAAGCCCCTCATAATTCAATTTGCATCATTGTTTTTTTGAGGAATTACATATTTGGAACCTAAGACTTTAAAGGTCTTTTCCACAGCCCTAAGGGCTGTCCTGAAGTTTGCAGCATTTACCATTTTACTGAGACATTAGCCACCCCTTTGCCTCCTGGTCTTGTAGCCATAATGGAATCATTAATATTAACAGGGAAGACATTCTTTAAAGCAATATTGTAATGGTCTGTATATTTTTGGACCACAGAGTGGCACCATTTGGAGGTGTGGCCTTGTTAAAATAGGTATGACCTGTTTGGAGTATGTGTGTCACGTTGGGTGTGGGCTTAATACTCTCAAGCTATGTGCCTGGAAGGCAGTCTTCCACTAGCAGCTGTTGGATGAAGACATAGAACTCTCAGCTCTGCCTGCACCATGACTGCCTGGATGCCACCATGCTCCCACCTTGATGATAATGGACTGAATCTCTTAACCCATAAGCTAGCCCCAATTAAATGTTGTTCTTTTGTTTGTTTGTTTGTTTGTTTTTTTATAAGACTTCCTTGGTCATGTTGTCTGTTCATAGCATTAAAACCCTGACTAAGACATCTTGTGTTCTCCTGAATGGAAGTATTTACAGAGACAAAGTTTGGAGCAGAGGCTGAAAGGATGACCATCCAAGACTGCCCAATCTAGGGATCCATCCCATAAACAACCACCAAAATCAGACACTGCTGTAGATGCCAACAAGAGTTTGCTGACAGGATCCTTCAGTCTCTGCTCCAAACTTTGTCTGTAAATCCTTCCACGGTTATTTTGTTCTCCCTTCTAAGAACAATTGAAGTATCCACACTTTGGTCTTCCTTCTTCTTGAGTTTTAAGTGTTTTGCAAATAGTATCTTAGGTACTCTGAGATTCTGGGCTAATATCCACTTATCATTGAGTGCATATCCTGTGTGTTCTTTTGTGATTGGGTTACCTCACTCAGGATGATATCCTCCAGACCCATCCATTTGCCTAAGAATTTCATAAAGTCACTGTTTTTAATAGCTGAGTAGTACTCAGTTGTGTAAATGCACCACATTTTCTGTATCCATTTCACTGTTGAGGAACATCTAGGTTCTTTCCAGCTCTGGTTACTATAAATAAGACTGCTATGAACATAGTGGAGTTTGTGTCCTTATTACAAATTGGAACATCTTCTGGATATATGCCCAGGAGTAGTATTATTGGATCTTATGGTAGTACTATGTCCACTTTTATGGGGAACCACCAAACTGATTTCCAGAGTGGTTGTAAATGCTTGATAGCCCACCAGCAATGGAGGAGTGTTCCTCTTTCTCAACACCCTCAAAAGCATATGCTATCTCCTGAATTTTTGATCTTAGCCATTCTGACCGGTGTGAGGTGGAATCTCAGGGTTGTTTTGATTTGCATTTCCCTGATGATTAAGGATGTTGAACACTTTTTCAGGTGCTTATCAGATATTCTGTATTCCTCAGTTGAGAATTCTTTGTTTAGCTTTGTACCCCATTTTTTAATAGGGTTATTTAGTTTTCTGGAGTCCACCTTCATGAGTTCTTTACATATACTGGATATTATTCCCCTATCTGATTTAATATTGGTAAATATCTTTTCTCAATCTGTTGTTAGCCTTTCTGTCTTATTGACAGTGTCCTTTGCCTTACAGAAGCTTTGCAATTTTATGAGGTCCCATTTGTTGATTTGCGATCTCACAGCACAAGCCATTGCTGATCTGTTCAGGAATTTTTCCCCTATGCCCATATCTTTGAGGCTCTTGCACATGTTCCTTTCTATAAGTGTCAGTGTCTCTGGTGTTATGTGGAGTTCCTTGATCCACTTACACCTGAGTTTTGTACAAGGAGATGAGAATGGATAAGTTTGCATTCTTCTACATTCTACCCACCACTTGAGGTAGCACCATTTGTTGAAAATGCTTTCCTTTTTCCACTGGATGGTTTTTGCTCCTTTGTCAAAGATCAAGTGACTTCCTCCTTTCCAGTATGAATCCCCTTAATCTCCTTTTGTTGCCTAATTGCTCTAGCTAGGATTTCACGTACTATGTTGAATAGATAGGGAGAGAGTGGGCAGCATTGTCTAGTCCCTGATTTCAGTGAGATTGCTTCAAGTTTCTCTCCATTTAGTTTGATGTTGGCTACTGGTTTGCTGTATATTGCTTTTATTATCTTTAGGTATGGGCCTTGAATTCTTGATCTTTCCAAGACTTTTATCATGAATGGATGTTGGATTTTGTCAATTGCTTTCTCAGCATCTAATGAGATGATAATGTGGTTTTTGTCTTTGAGTTTGTTTATATAGTGTATTTTGTTGATGAATTTCCATATATTAAACCATCCCTGCATCTCTGGTGTGAAGTCTACTTGATCATGAGGGATGATCATGTTGATGTTCTTGGATTCTGGCTAAGGGTTTATCTATATTGATGATTCCCTCAAAGAACCAGCTCCTGGTTTGGTTGATTCTTTGTATAGTTCTCTTCATTTCCACTTGGTTGATTTCAGCCCTGAGTTTGATTATTTCCTGCCATCTACTCCTCTTTGGTGAATTTGTTTCATTTTGTTCTAGAGCTTTTAGATGTGCAGTCAAGCTGCTAGGGTGTGCTCTCTCTAGTTTCTTTTTGTTGGCACTCAGAGCTGTGAGATTTCCTCTTAGGACTGCTTTCATTGTGCCTCATAAGTTTGGGTATGTTGTGGCTTCATTTTCATTAAACTCTAAAACGTCTTTAATTTCTTTAATTCTTCCTTGACCAAGTTATTGAGTAGAGTGTTGTTTAGGTTCCACATGAATGTTGGCTTTCTATTATTTATGTTGTTACTGAAGATCAGCCTTCATCTGTGGTGTTCTGATAGGATGCATGGAATTATTTCAATATTTTTGTTCTGTTGAGGCCTGTTTTGTGACCAGGCCAGTCAGTTTTGATAAGTTTATGGACAGTTTTGGAGAAGGTACCATGAGGTGCTGAGAAGAAGATAAATCCTTTTGTTTTAGGATGAAATGTTCTACAGACAATTGTTAAAATTGGTTCATAACGTCTGATAGTTTCACTGTTTCTCTGTTTAGTTTCCATTTCCAGGATCTGTTCATTGATGAGAGTCGGGTATTAAAGTCTCCCACTATTATTGTGTGAGGTGTGATGTGTGCTTTGAGTTTTAGCAAAGTTTCTTTAATGAATGTGGATGCTCCTGCATTTGGAGCATAGATGTTCATACTTGAGTGTTCATCTTGGTAAATTTTACCTTTGATGAGTTAGAAGTGTCCCTCCTTATCATTTTTGAGAACTATAAGTTAAAAGTCAATTTTATTCAAATGGTCCCAGCTTGTTTCTTGGGACCATTTGCTTGGAAAATTTTTTTGCAGCCTTTTACTCTAAGGTAGTGTCTGTCTTTGTCCTGGAGGTGGGTTTCCTGTATGCAGCAATACGTTGGGTCCTGTTTATGTAACCTGTCTGTTAGGTATTAAGAGATATTAAAGAAAAGTAATTGTTTTTTCCTGTTATTTTTGTTGTTAGAATTGGTATTCTGTCCTTGTGGCTATGTTCTTTTAGGTTTGTTGAAGGACTACTTTCTTGCTTTTTCTAGGGTGTAGTTTCTGTCCTTGTGTTGGAGTTTTCTCTTTATTATCCTTTGAAGGGCTGAATTTGTGGAGAGATATTGTGTGAATTTGGTTTTGTCATGGAATACTTTGATTTCTCCATCTATGGTAATTGAGAGTTTTGCTGGGTATAGTAGCCTGGGCTGGCACATGTTTTCTCTTATGGTCTGTATAACATCTGTCCAGGATCTTGTTGCTTTCATAGTCTCTGCTGAGAACTCTGGTGTAATTCTAATAGGTCTGTCTTTATGTTACTTGACACTTTTCCCTTACTGCTTTTAATATTCTGTCTCTATTTAGTGCATTTGTTCTGATTATTACGTGTAGGGAGGAATTTCTTTTCCGGTCCAGTGTATTATGAGTTCTGTAGGCTTCTTGTATGTTCATGGGCATCTCTTTCTTCAGGTTAGGGATGTTTTCTTCTATAATTTTGTTGAAGATGTTTACTGGCCCATTAAGTTGAAAATCTTCATTCGCATCTATACCTATTATCCTTAGGTTTGGTTTTTTAATTGTGTCCTGGATTTCCTGGATGTTTTGGGTTAGGATCTTTTTGCATTTTACACATCCTTTTATTTTTGTATCCATGTTTTCTAAGGAATCTTCTACACCTGAGATTCTCACTTCCATCACTTGTTTTCTGTTGGTGATGCTCAAATCTATGACTCATGATTTCTTTCCTATGATTTCTATCTCCAGAGCTGTCTCCCTTTGGGTTTTCTTTATTGTTTCTACTCCCATTTTTAGGTCTTGGATGGTTTTATTCAATTCCTTCTCCTGTTTATTTGCATTTTCCTGTATTTCCTTAAGGGATTTTTGTGTTTCTTATTTAAGTACTTCTTGCGGTTTAACTCTGTTGTCCTGTTTTTCTTTACGGGAATTATTAATGTCCTTCTTAAAATCCTTTACCAGCATCACGAGATATGTTTTTTTGGGTTATCCAGGGTTTGCTGTGGTGGGATTACAGGTTTCTGGTGATGCCAAGTGTTTTTGGTTTCTGTTGGTAAGATTCTTATGTTTGCCTTTTGCCATCTGGTAATCTCTGGTGTTAGATGTTCTAGCTGTCTCTGGCTGGAGCTTGTTCCTTCTGTGTGTCTGTTAGCCTCTGTCAGTACTCCTGGGAGACCAGCTCTCTCCTGAGTTCCTGGGTCAGAGCACTCCCTATAGGCCAACTCTCCTCTGTCAGGAAAGGTGCACAGAGGACTGAGGATCAGCTCCACCTCCTGGCTGAGGAAGAAGGACTGAAGGGATCCTGTCCAAGAATCTGTTCCTTCTGTAACCCACGTGCTCTCCTGTGTGGACCCGCCTCAAAGACACCCTGGATAGAAAATTAGCAATAGCATTTCTACAAACCAGGAGAAGATAGCCTAGTAAAAAGAGAGCCCAAAAATCAATGCAGGCATATATAGTCAACAAAATTTTGTCCCCAAAGTACTCTTTGAGTCATCTCTTTAACCACTCAGGGCCCGTTTTTTCATTTATTTTTAAAGGTTCTTAATGGTTAGACTTTCTTTTTAGTTCTTTGTACATTCTATCTATGATTCTCTTTCAGATGAGCATCTGGCAGAGAGGCCTCCCCTGTCTTGTGAGCCTCTCCTCTTCACTCACCTGACACTTCATTGTACAGCTGCATATGGTCCCCTTTGTCAGTAATTGCTCTCATCCTCGGCAGCACCAGGGTCCTGTTTAGAAATTCCTCTCTTGTACTTCTATGTTGATGCAGACTCGTTGATGTTTCTGGTGAGCCTTGGAGTACAAAGTCCTGTGTTGATGTCCTTGATCCAATTGGAATTAAGTTCTGTGCAGGATGAAAAGATTGGCTTCTTTTTCCTGAATATTGATTGTCAGATGTAGGGATACATGTAGGAATGTGTATGACTTTGGGGATGTTTTTGCATGTGTGTGGAGATGTATGTGGTCCTGTTTGTGTTTGAGCATGTAGGTAAGGTGCATGTGTATGTGTGAGCACAGGGTTTGCACATGCATATGCGTGTGTGTGTGTGTGTGTGTGTGTGTACATGTATGCATGTATGTGTGTCATCCAGTGTTCGTGGGGGTTTGTGCATGTGAGTGTGAGCAAATGTGCTTGGGTTACATGTGTGAATGTGTGTATGAGAATATGGGGCAGTGCATGTCTGAATGTCTGTCTGTAAAGTTGTTTTGGGGTTGCATTTGTGTTTGTGTGAGCATGTGGGGGAAAGAGTTTCTTGTGTGTATGTGTTTGTATGTGTGTGGAAGGGAGCATGTGTGCAAGTGAGGGTCAGGTATGTGGTGTGCATTTGTGTGTTAGCATGTTTATGTGGAAGTATGTGTGCATATGTGGGTGTGAGCTTGTGACCGAGAATGGGAGATGCAAGTGTGTATGTTTCTGCATGTGACAGGTGCATAAGCATGTGCTTGTATTTGTGTGTGTGAGCATGTGAGTGGGGTTCATGTATGGATGTGTGTGTGTGTGTTTGAGTGTGTGTGTGTCTTTGTCAGAGATAATGTGACCTTATGCAGTTATATCTGGATCTTCTATTCCAGTTGTTAAATCTGTGCCTGGTTATGTGTCAGTACCATTCTGACTTTTATTACTTCAGTTTTGTAGCATAATTTGAAATTAAGTATGGTGATGACCTGCAATATGTCCGAACACAGGGTATTTCAAACAAATAAAATCACTGGTAGATTTTCTTATTATTAAGGTAAATGAATTATTTGAAAACACAGAAACCTTTACAACAGTTTTATTTCACACCTTGTTTCTAGCTGGTACCACTTGCATGATGCAACCAAAAAACATTGAGCAATATTTGAGGTCGCCACAAGAGGGCCACCGAAACCTTCCTGACTTGTGGGATTCTCAGGGAATGGGAGAGTTGAGGGTGATGGGGGAATGGCAAGCTAGCTTTTTGAGAAGCCCCTGCTTTGTTTTTCTTTGAACAAACTCTGTCACTTTTGCCCTTGTCCTTCCTCCATCCACTTTTCATCTTAGACAGGCACATTCTTGAAGTCTGTACATTAGCACCAGCAATGATGTCCCAACACTGAGGTGGGTTCCTGGCTCCATGGCAGTGACAGTTCACAAGATGTCACAGGAGCTTCTCATGTGTCAACTACCCAAGGCACTGACCCTGGACAATGATTATAGCAAGTTCTTAATGGGGTGTTTGTTGTTAAATGTATCCTGGGGAGATGTGAAGGAACTTCCTTTCCTTCCAGATAGAGCATGTTGAGAGATAGGAGATGGCTCCACCCAAGTATTGTTTTGGAGCATCAGTGGGTTTTCTTGTTGCTGCAAATAAATACCCAACAAAAAAATTTTAGGATTATGGGAAGGAAAGGTTTATCTTGGCCCATGATTTTCCACCTTAGCTGGGCCAACATTTGGAGTCATTTCATTCTGGGTGGCTTTTTTTTTTGCTTCTCTCAAACTCCCCAAAACAACCAAAACTTTATCTCTGAAGTGATTTCAAGCCCAGTGAATGGGAGAGAAATTATTATTGAGCTTTTCGGATTATGGTTGATATAGTCAGCTAGCTGAGTCATTAACAAAGCAACCCAACATGGGTGATGCCTTGAAGGAGCTGAATCCCTGAAGTTTGCTATACTGCTTGCAGGCAGTGCTACCAGGGAGTCATCTCTCCCTCATGAACTGGTTCTTGCTTATACAACCCCATTGGGAACACTGTGAGTCCCATAACCTCCTTCTGAGTTAGTTTCAGATTGGAGGTAATATACAGCTGTAGGTCAAGCCAGGGATAGCATAGTAGGAATCTACTGTTTCCTGGCTGGAGAAATGAATGATGCCTGACAGAGAGTGAGACTGAGGGAGGCTGTCCATCAAGAGATAGACTAGTGAGATGTGTGCACTTGGCATTCTTTGGACAATGCCTTTCATGCCATATATACTTTATGTTTCATTTTTAAAAATCCTCAAAAGAGAAACAAAATGTTTAAATTTATTGGTACATCTCAATGCTATTCTTACAATAAAATACCCTAGGAAAAGCAAATGGGAAAGAAAGGGTCATTTTAGCTCATAGTTCCGTAGTATGGTTCATGGTGGTAAAATGTTGCAATGTCAAGAGCCTGCAGCAAGAGTGCACACCTATCGACAGTCAAGAGCAGGAGTCTCAGAGCATTTTTGCTAGTGCACAGTTCACTTTCTCCATTCTTTTACAACCAGGGTCCCTGCTTAGGAAATGGAGCAACTTAACCGTGCTAAGTCTCTTCATCTTAATTAATATAACTATGTCAGTATCCCACAGCTATTGTGAAAGGCTAACCTGATTCAGATGATGCCTCCTTGAGACTTTCCTACCATATGATTGAAGATTGTGCTAAATTGAGAATTGTTTTAAAGTTCCATGGGTGTGCTCCACAATACCTAGTCTTTGAGAATAATAAGGAATCCCAGTAATATGACAAATATTAAATTGTTAACAAAACATCACAAATGCCTGACTGTAATGGCCAGTAACTTTATGTCTTCCTGTCATTTTGAACATCAAGAATAGAAAAACAATGTAGGCAATGACTAGTTCCTTATTTAGTTGCTTATCCTGTTAAAGCAGTTGCAAATAGAAAGCATGAGAAGATATCAATAGTCATATGTACATTGTTTAACCTTTCTTAAATTCTGATATATAAGTAACATCCATTTGCCATACTTGATTAGGTATGTGTTCTCAAGGATTAACACCATTATGTAGTACAGGAAGAAATTGAGGACACTGAAGACAAGTTTTTATAAATTGACATGCACATTTTCTAGAAATACCAAATTGTTGTCTCAACCTATTAGTATTTTAATGATGTAAAGAATGAGAGTGTTTCTTTTAGTGCATCTGACTATGCCGGGGCCTAGCACACACAAAAGTGGATGCTCACAGTCAGCTATTAGATGGATCACAGGGCCCCCAATGGAGCAGCTAGAGAAAGCACCCAAGGAGCTAAAGGGAACTGCAACCCTATAGGTGGGACAACAATATGAATGAACCAGTACCCCGGAGCTCTTGTCTCTAGATGCATATGTATCAAAAGATGGCCTAGTCGGCCATCACTGGAAAGAGAGGTCCATTGGTCATGCAAATTTTATATGTCCCAGTACAGGGGAACGCCATGGCCAAAAAGTGGGAGTGGGTCGGTAGGGGAGTGGGGGGAGGGAATGGGGGACTTTTGGGATAGCATTGGAAATGTAAATGAGGAAAATACCCAATAAAAAATATTTTTAAAAAAGAGCACTGACTGGTCTTCCGGAGGTCCTGAGTTCAAATCCCAGCATCCACATGGTGGCTCACAACCATCTGTACTGAGATCTGATGCCCTCTTCTGGAGTGTCTGAAGACAGCTACAGTGTACTTACATACAATAAACAAACAAATAAATAAATAAATAGAATTTTAAAAATGAAAAAAACCAAACAAACAAAAAGAATGAGAGTGTGTGGCGGAACTATTCCTGTGTAATGCCTATACTCTGCCTGATATGCAAACCTGCTGTGGCATTGCCCTCATTAAGGGGTCTGGGTTCCTGTTCCCCCTAGGCCATTGTAAACACTTGTATATGGGTGTAACTCAGCTATCTATAGTTCTAAGTATCTACTCTGGTTCCTCCTTAGGTCACTAACTTCCCTCTTCCTAGATATTGGTAAATTCCTACATAGGGCAATGACTTAGCTATCCATGCCCAGGGTCGGATCAACGACTGCCTAGAATCTAACTTAGCTATATGTAAAAAAAAAAAAAATCAATACTTAGGAGCACTTATTTTTTTTTATAATTATGTGATTTAAAGATTTATTTATTATGTTTAAGTCCACTATAGCTGTCTTCAGATACACCAGAAGAGGGCATCAGATGTCATAATGGGTGGTTGTGAGCCACAATGTGGTTGCTGGGCTTTGAACTCAGGACCTTCAGAACAGCAGTCAATGTTCTTAACCACTGAGCCATCTCTCCAGCCCCCTTAGGAGGACTTATAATAAAGCAACATTAAGGGAAAGCCCAAGATCCGTTTACCAACTAAAGCAAGGACATTGGAGCATTCTTTATACGTGATGGCAAGATTCCAGGAGACTAAGTTTCCGTGAACTTCTCGCCTCAGGACAGCACACAGGTTTTCGGGGCCTGTCGCGCTTCTCACTACTGGATTGGATGTAGCACATATGTACATTGTTTAACATTTTTAAAATTCAGATATATAAGTAACGTCTATTTGCCATAACTGAGTAGGTACCAGTCCTAGAGGATTAACTCCTAGAGGATTAACACCTTTGTGTGATACAGGAAGAAATTGAGGACACTGATGAAAGTCTTTACAATTTGACATGCACATTCTCAAGAAATACCAAATTGTTGTCTCAACCTATTGTTTTTTAATGATGTAAAGAAAGTGAGTGTTTGGCTGAACTATTCCTGTGTAATGCCTATACTCTGCCTGATATGCAAACCTGCTGCAGCATTGCCCTCATTAAGGGGTCTGGGCAATCCACTATGAGCTTTTAAATGTAAGGTGTATGCCACCACTGCCAGGTTGATTATAGGTTGACTGCTCTATTTTGCCCCTGACAACCATATAAAAGCTCGCCGAACAGGCACGCGGGTCACCACCTCTCCTTAGGGTCTGGGATGACCCCAGTTTAGTGGAACAATAAATTCCTCTTGCTTTTTCCATTGATTCCAGCCCCACATGGTTCACTCACAGGTCCCCAGTAAGCTAAGGCTCCCGGGAGTCTTACAACCCAACAAGACCAACAGTCTCAAGAAACCTTGACCTTGGAAATCTCTCAGACTCTGAGCCAGCAACCAGGCAGCATACACTTGTTGGTCCAAAGTCCCCAACATATATACAGAGGAGGACTGCCTGGCCCGGACTCAGGGAGGGAAGACACACCTAATCCTTGAGAGACTTGAAGTCCCAAGGATTGGGGAGGCCTGGCAGGATGTTGTTGAATGGTTGTGGGTGTGAGGACACCCTCATGGAGATGTACAGAGGGGTCGGGATATGGGATGAGAAACTGTAAGTGGTTGGAATTGGGGGGTGATAATGACTGGAGTATAATTAAAGAATAAACATAATTAAAAAATCTCCATTCTGGTTGTTTGAAATATGTCTTAAATTCTAAGGGAAACTCTCCCTTAATCTTAACTACAGTCTTAATTGTCTATAATCCTATCCACTAAATATAATGTGACCTAGGTAACATAAAGAGAAAGTGCCAACAGAGAAGGTGCACAGAAGTCTGGAGTTCAGATCCACCTCCTGATTCCTGGGGTCAGAGCCCTCCCTGGAGGCCGACTCCCCTCTCGCAGGGAAAGTGTCTAGGGTTCTGGGTGTTAGGTCTGTCTTCTGGCTGAGGATGAAGGCCTGTAGGGACCTTGTTCAAGAAGCTTAGTTACTTCTGCTGCCCACTTACTCTCCTGCATAAACAGTTCTCAGTGATCCCAAGATTCTGGATGTGCTAGAGCCTGCCTTTGTTCTTTGACCCTGTTGCTGCTAGCACAAGACCCACTGGATTTTTTGGAAGTGATGTTGCATTCCACTCACCAGTGATCTCAAGGACCAGAGTGTGCTAGGGGGCCTTCAGCATAAAGAGTCCTCTGGGGACCTTTGGGCCCTCTGCTGAGATCTGGCCAAAGATTGCATGGGGGTGGGAGAGGGTGGCTCCAACCAGAAGTTAACCTCAGTCGCTGGTCATGCTGCTGTCCTTTGTCCCTGTTCCTACTATTACAAGACCCTCTGTATTTTTTGGAACTTATCTTGCATTCCACTTACCAGTGATCTCAAGGACCTGGGTGTGCTAGGGTGCCAGCCATGTGAAGAATCCTCTGCAGACATTAGGGCCCTTCACAGAGATTGCCTCAAACACTCTTACACAATCACCACCTGCTCATTTTTCCTTAAAAGAAGTTAAAACAAATCTCATCGATTTCTCTCTATTCTTTTTTTCTGATTATAGCTCTGGGCAGCCTCTACCATCTACCTCTGTTGTTGCTTTCTGAGCAGCCTGTCTCTTTGTACTGCACCTCCAAGCTTAAACTATTTGAGGCAGACAGAAATCTTTTAGAAGGGCTCATGGTGGAAGAGGGCTCATGGAAAATCCAGACCAACAAGGACGTCTGGATCAGCTTGGGACATTTTTCTGAGTCCCAGCTCATTCCACAAATCCAAGAATTATGCATACCATTTTAGCTCAACTTTTGTTTTAGTTGTGAACCTGCACAGCTAGTGAGGACTCAAATGGCTCAGCAAAACAAGCGAATCCACTAAGAAACCAATTTTCCTCATCCCTTAATTTCACATCTTAGCATTTGTTTTTCATTTGAGAATCCCCAATTAGTTTTTAATATTGCATTCCATCCTATAGGTGTGATGCCTTCTGTAGACTCAGTTGGTTACTCTGCTCTACTATAAAATGCCACTTGTTTAAGTTCTTAGCTCAGCATACAAGTACTTTGGAGTCTGAAATGAAAGACAAACAGCATTATGTAATATGCCAAATCAGCTCATTGGCTGGGACACTACCAAACATCCACATTGCTATTGGTTCCCCTGTGATACACCTAATTTCCTAAATCTAGAGGCCATCTTTGCTTCTCCAGAACCAATCAGAGGAGGGAACACTGGGGTCACTCTTTCCTAGCTTTTATGTGGCTGGTATTGAGTCTTTCCCAGCTCTGAAGCTGGCATCCAAATCCTTTACTGGCATGGAGATCCTCTTTGTTTCCCTTGCCATGAATCCAAAAGTTCTGCCTTTGTTGCCTGCCTAGCCATTGGCTGCTGGCACTTTTGTTACCCATTTATAATCAGCTTGGGGCAGGGAATCTCAGTGTCCCAGTACAGGATTATCATGAAATTTGGGAAGAATTTAACAGGAGTAGCATAAGAATCAATACACAATTGGGAATTAGCAGAAAAACAAATCAAATCCAAACACCAGGCCCTAAGTATTGCCTTTTTGTTATTATCCTGAATTTAATCATATGGTGAAACTAAGTTCGTTTCCAAGGATTAGGTATTGTGGAGATCCAACCTCACTTTACTCATATTTTCTTTTTAAAACATAATGACTGTCTCTAACAATGCTTTCTGCTTTTCATTGTGCCCCTCAAAACATAAGACCTGTACTTTACCACCAAAGAACAAATCCATATGATTAGTTAAGCTATAACACCCATAATATATAACAGATGACACTGTAAACTACATAAGCCCCTATCCCTAAATCCTGATTGGTGTGAAAATAAAGGTATAATTTGGAAGGAATGTTTCTGTCTGATCCTCCTTTTTTAAAAAAAAATTAATTTTATTTCTTCATTTCTTTATTGTCTAACCTTTTTTTTACAATCCATACCTTATACCCCTTGTCTTATTCATGGTTTCTATTCCTACACAAACATCATGACCAAGAAGCAAGTTGGGGAGGAAAGGGTTTATTTGGCTTACACTTTCATACTGCTTACTGTTCATCACCAAGGAAGTCGGGACTGGAACTCAAGCAGGTCAAGAAGCAGGAACTGATGCAGAGGCCACAGAAGGATGTTTCTTTACTAGCTTGCTTCACCTGGCTTGCTCAGACTGCTGTCTTAGAGAACCCAAGACTACCAGTGCAGAGAGATGGTCCCACCCACAAGGGGCCTTTCCCCTTGATCACTAATTGAGAAAATGTCTTACATCTGGATCTCATGGAGGCATTTCCCAACTGAAGCTCCTTTCTCTGTGATAACTTCAGCTTGTGTCAAGTTGACACAAAATTAGCCAGTATAATTGACACCTTGTCAATTTGACACGCAAACACATCACTAGTAATGCTCAACTCTTAGTTTCTTATTCATGCCCAAGATATACACAACTTTGAAAGCCCCACAGACTTTACATATTAAAAGTTCAATGCTTTTAAAATATCCAATATCCTTCAAAATCCAAAGCCTTTTACAATGGAATCCACTAAAATACTTGTTTCCTTCAAGAGGGAAAAACATCAGGGCACAGTCACAATCAAAAGTAAAAATTAAACTCCAACTGTCCAATGTCTGGGATCCAACTCACAATCTTTTGGACAACTCCAAAAGAACCAAGGGCTTGGGTCACTTTTCCAACCCTGTCCTTTGTAGCACACAACTTGTCCTCTATGCTCCAGATGCATGTACTTTACTGCTGCTGCTGTTCTTCGTGGTCAATCATGGACCTGTCAACTCCAACACACTGCATGATCTCTTCAGTACTGGGCCATCAATTTCACCTGAGTCTGCACCTTCACCAGTGGCCTTCCATGGCCTCTCAAACTGCTGGGCCTTAGCTGATCTGCATTATCCCTTCATGCCTTCAAAACCAGTACCACGAGGGTAAGACTTACACACTACCAAGTCCAGCCACAGCACAAGGTACCACCTTGATTATCTCTAGAACACTTCCTCTGTGCTCTCAGAAAACACTTCACAGATGATGCCACTTCAATAATGCTGGTTTCTTCTTAATCACTGCTAATTTCTTAGCTCCAGCTAACCAGCATCAACAGTCCCAGTAATGCAAAGTTTTCACTCTAGAAATTCTATTATCTTGTTAATCACAGCTGATTCTTCAGCCCCAGTTAACCAGAACCACAGAATCTTCACAAAGTAACAATGGCCCTGAAAAGAGGCTTTAATTTTCCCTCTGAAATTTCACAAGCCAGGCTTCCATCTTCTGCACGATTCTCAACATTATCTTCCAAGCTCCTACACAACATCCCACAGCGTTCTTAACACAGAATGGATCTTCTAACCCAAAGTTCCAAAGTCCTTCCACAGTCCTCCCAAAACATGGTCAGGTTGTCACAGGAATTCCCCACTCCTGATACCAATTTGTCTTAGTCAGGGTTTCTATTCCTGCATAAACATTATGACCAAGAAGCAGTTGGGGAGGAAAGGGAATCCACTCACAATTTCCACATTGATATTCATACCAAAGGATGTCAGGACTGTAACTCAAGCAAGACAATAAGAAACATTTCTTGTATCCCCTTGAACTTTGTATGATTATTTTCAGGATTATAAAGAATTAGAAATGTTTAAAGGCTTCCCCATATTGAATGCATTTATGGGTTTCCCATTCATAATGATGAAGATTTGGGAAATCTGAAAAGGTTTCACCATATTATATTCCTAAATTTATTTGCAGTATGAATTGTTTCATTGTGAAGACTCTAAAATATTCAAAAAGTTTCACCATATTAAACACACTCAGCCTTTTGTTACATTTTGTTTTCTTTTGTGTCTTTGAATATGACTGACAAGTGAAAGCAATACCACATGGCTTGTAGACATCGGATTTCTCACCTCTATGTCTTCTTTTATGTATTTGAAGATTTTAATGCACAAGGCTCTGTTCACTTGTTCATTTCATAGTGTTTTTCTCAACTGTGTCTCTTTTTATTTACTTAGAGACTACTGTGACTTATAAAATGTTTACCACATTGCCTATATTCATAGGGTTTCTATCTAGTGTGTATACTTTTGTGTTGGGAGATGACTCTTTTGTACAATTGCTTTCCCTAATTGGTGTTATTCAGAGGATTTCTCAAAACCTCATGTTCCTTACAGATTTGAAGATGATTGTGATGTAGAAGTGTTTTAAAACATTGCCAATATTCATAGGGTTTCTCTCCTGTATGTGTTCCTTTATATATTTGGAGGCCACTGCTTTGTGAAAAAGCTATAAAAGCACCATTGCTAACATTCAAAAATCTCTCTCCTATACGTGCTCTTTCATGATTTTGTTGATGACTGCTTTTTGAAAAAGTTTAACCACATTGGTTAAAATCAAAGCATTTCTCTCAACTATATGTGCTTTTATGTGTGTAAAGACTATTGGTTTTCGAAAAAGGTTAAACACATTGGTTACGTTTAAAAGGTTCCTCTCTGGTATATGTTCATTTATGTACTTGGAGATCAATGCTTGCTGCAAAGGCTTTATAACATCAGATACCTACATAGAGTTTCTCTCCTGTATGGTCTTTTCTCTTTAAAGGTCACTCCTTTCTGCAAAGACTTTACCACATTGGTTACATTCCTGGGTTTTTCAGCTGTGTGTGTTCGATTATGATATTCAAGACCACTGCTTCCTTCAAAGGATTTACCACCTTGGTTTCATTCATATGGTGTCTTTCGTGTATGTGATCTTTTATGGCATTGGAGACCACTGCTTCCTGCAAAGGCTTTACCATACTAGTTACATTCATATTGTCTCTCTCCTGTATATGTTCGCTTATGGATTCGGAGAGAACTGCTTTGTGCAAAGGCTTTACCACAGTGGTTACATTCATAGGGTTTCTCTCCTGTATGAGTTCGTTTATGTTTTTGGAGGTCACAACTTCTTGCAAAAGCTTTTCCACATTGGTTACATTCATAGGGTTTCTCTCCGGTATGTGTTCGCTTATGTATTTGGAGGACTCTCCTTGTTATAAAAGCTTTACCACATTGGTTACATTCATAGGGTTTCTCTCCTGTATGTGTTCGGTTATGGATTTGGAGAGTACTGCTTTCTGCAAAGGCTTTACCACATTGGTTACATTCATAGGGTTTCTCTCCTGTATGTGTTCGCTTATGTATTCGGAGATGACAGCTTCTTGCAAAGGCTTTACCACATTGTTTACATTTATAGGGTTTCTCTCCTGTATGTGTTCGCTTATGCATTTGGAGAGTATAGATTACTGCAAAGGCTTTACCACATTGTTTACATTCATAGGGTTTGTCTCCTGTATGTGTTCGCTTATGCATTTGGAGAGTATAGATTACTGCAAAGGCTTTACCACACTGTTTACATTCATAGGGTTTGTCTCCTGTATGTGTTCGCTCATGTTTGTGGAGATGACTGCTATGTGCAAAGGCTTTACCACATTGTTTACATTCATAGGGTTTCTCTCCTGTATGTGTTCGTTTATGTTTTTGGAGGTCACCACTTCTTGCAAAGGCTTTTCCACATTGGTTACATTCATAGGGTTTCTCTCCTGTATGTGTTCGCTTATGTATTCGGAGATGACTGCTTTGTGAAAAGGCTTTACCACATTGTTTACATTCATAGGGTTTCTCTCCTGTATGTGTTCGTTTATGTTTTTGGAGTTCACCACTACTTGCAAAGGCTTTTCCACATTGGTTACATTCATAGGGTTTCTCTCCTGTATGTGTTCGCTTATGTATTTGGAGGTTAATCCTTCTTTTAAAAGCTTTACCACATTGGTTACATTCATACTGTTTCTCTCCTGCATGTGTTCGATTATGTATTTGGAGATGACAGCTTCTTGCAAAGACTTTACCACATTGTTTACAGTCATAGGGTTTCTCTCCTGTATGTGTTCGCTTATGTATTTGCAGGACATTCCATGTTCTAAAGTCCTTACCACATTGGTTACAGTCATGGTGTTTCTCTCCATTATGTTTAATTTGATGCCTTTGTCTACCACTCTCATATGCAAAGGCTTTACCACATTGAATAAACTCAGAGGGTTGCTCTGCAGAACAACTTCTTTCATGCCTGCAAATAAAATTTGCACACGTGAAATCTTTCTTACACTGATTATACTGATGAGTCTTTTTATCTGTATGAATTGTTTTAAATTTTGGTTTCATTGAACAGAGCAATCTAATGTTAACATAATATTACTTTGTTTATATTCAAAGGAGTTCTACTAAATTATGAATTGTTTTACATCTTCGAGGATATATGAAATGGGAACAGTATTGATTATCTGGCTCACATTTATAACATACTTTTTCTATAAAAGGTTACTCACATATTTGAAAAAAAACAGGAAGAACTCACAGTGTTTGCACAATTATTGCATTCACAAATTTTGTTATCATGAGAGTAATACTACATTTGGAATATGAACAAATGCAAAAGAAAAAAAAAATTCTACTGCCTTAATTCTCATTACTATTTTCAGCAGTTAGAGTTGGTAAATGTCCCCAGCAATGTTCGGAAACAAATTTTTTATAAACTTATATAGCACATTTAGTATGTTGTTCAAAATATGTTATACTGCATATCCTCTAATTGTTCTGGAAAAGTGAAAGGTATGTGGCTTCTTTCAATGCCCCAGTGATCACAAGGCTTGTATCAATCGTAACCTATGACATCCACATCAAAAGAAGAATAACAAGTGAAAATTCCACATTACATTCACAGCTGACTTTTTTTTGTCACAGAGATGTGGTACAGAGATTAAGGTTTTTCCACAAAACCATTTTTGAATCTTATGAACTGTTCATCTCACTAAATTTAGCAATGTTATTACAAGTATATCATTGAGCTCAGATACACTATGGATTATTTGCTCATTACTAGGTTTTAGACATATACTTGTCACCTAATCACTGTGTGTTCCTTTTGCAATAGCTAAGCGATATGAGACTGAAGACACTCACACTTGTATAGCATGGCTGTACTAGGCTTGATTTAAACAGTAACATACCTGTTAAGCCATTATTTCTCTGTCTTTGACCTAATGGAATGTCTTGCAAACAACAGTTACATATCTGCCATAAACATATATGATTTTTATGAAAGTCAGTAAACATCCATCACTGAAAGCAGTGCTTATTGTACCCTATTGGTTTTCTTTACTACTTGTAGCACAAGTTAAACTTTCTTCATAGGCATTTTCTCCTCAGCTTGCAGAGTAAAATTACCTTCCATGACTTCTAGAAGTTTGAAAATGGTCTTCAATCGTATGTTCTTCCCAAATGTAACCTAAACCCAGTACCAGAGAAAGTATGTTACATTATTGGCAATTAAACAGTATTTAAGTTATTAACTCCATTGAACTTTAAAACCATGAGTGATTTATTCATCATATTCTTCCTCATTCTCAATTGAAATTATAAAAACAAATAAAATAACAAAGAAACAGTTGTGCATACATGTTATAAAGTAAATAAAAAAATCATAATATTACCTATAGCTGTGAGATTCTTATAGGTCTCTAGCATCACACCCTTGTAGAGACTCTTCTGAGAAGGATCCAGCAAAGCCCACTCATCCTGAGTGAAGTTCACATGCACGTCATCATAGGTGACTAAATCCTAAAAGATTCGATACGTGTGAATATTAAAAAATATGATACAGACAACAGTGTAAAGGTGTACTTCAAAATGAGTATTCGCTGACTGCCCTGCCCACCCACATAGTACTTTTTATCCAGTCTTTCACAGTTGGACAACAAAAACTTAAGTAAATAAATGATCTCTGGGAACCTGATGCCTTAGTATTAAGATGTTAATACATGGAACCATGTAGAATGCTGCTAGACCTTCACCCATATTTTGTTCCCTGAGACCCAATATGCAAGAGTGCCCTTAGGACTGCAGTTTCCTCTCACCTGTCCATGCTACCTGCAGATACAAAAGACCTTTTCCATCTCCCCTTCCTTTCTTGCCACATGTCTGTGTCTTAGCCCCCAAGTATGGGCAGACACACCCTTCTCAACCATAGCCAGTACTCCCGAAGAACAAGCAATCTGTCTAAAGACCAAGACCATTATCTGTTATCCTAGACATAATTCTCATAGTAGCCCACAGAACTGCAACACAATATCAGGGAAAGCTTCCTCTGCCCATTTCCATGTGGCCAATTTTCAACTTTTCTTCAATAACTAATACAACTACACCAGGAACAATGTGAACTTGACCAATGTTACCTGTGCTAGTATGTGTATAGAAATAAAATCATATTTCCTGACTCCGATAAAAATAACATAAATAAGTGACCCTGAAACTGTTATAAATCTGACCCTCCAGATACTACTGATCTGTCTTCAAACAGAGAGGCCCCATGCTCTAGAGTTCTCATTGAAATTGTTGATGATGAGAAAGTTGGACTATGGCTCAATAGCTGTTCATGACCCTTAGTAATTTCATGTTAAACCAGCCCCACCGAAGTATACAAAACAATGCTGAATGATAATTTAATGTCTGCTTCCTGCCATATGCATTATGTTCCAATCTGTCCTATCCACCCACCCAGCACCATCAACACCTGAGAAACTTCTGCATGTCAGAAGCTTTTTTTTGTAACCAAGAATTGAAGTTCTGTGAATCATTGCATTTTGACAATAGTTAACAGAAAGATAAAAGGAATCTAATCAAATATTTCTGAAGGATGATCGTGATCAGCTCTTTACTACTAACTTCTAAAGTATTTATAAAACTAGTCACACAAAACTGAATACAGAAGGGTCAGAAATTCTAGAAATCAAACCATTGCTTTTCCAATGTTGTCCTACTACACACCAAAGGCAATTCCTGTATATACACACTGCATAGTGACATTTAAGTTTCATACCTTGCCACTCCCAGGGCTACCGAGCCTCTGGGAGCCCTGTAAATCCACACTTAGGAAGAGTCAAAGGACGAGGAGCTCTGTTATGATCACCACATGGACCAACAGAACCACACTCTGACCCACAGTCCATTTAGAACCAGCAGATCAGACTCAAATAGCTCGCAGACTTGCTCCTCCTGTATTCTCAGTGGAGATTACTATAATAACCAGGGGATGGCTTGTAGTCTTCCAGGCAGCTTGTAACACATGCATCTGAGGAGAATCTTGTAAAGAACCTGTAAGCTACCTTCCCCTAGTGTTCCTGATTGTTAGTCCTGCCCAAAGTCCCTCATTAACTTGGAAAAGCCAGCAGGGCCTCAGGGCAACAGCAGCTCCTCTACTGTGGGATCACTGAGCAAAAGACTCAGACAGCTGAAACCTTCCAAGCTCAACTGTTACACCCTACAAGCAGACATAGCCCTAGTCTGGAAAATTTACATTGAAAAGAATATTCTAGTCCTGCAGACCAAGTATTTTCCATTTAAAAGGCCTAGGGTCCTTTCTTTGTATATTCAATTATGCATGCAGCCAACTCTTCTTCATAGTGGGGAGGTCCTGCAGACAAACTGGGATCAAATTCATACATTAACAATATTAAAAGTAAAAGTGGCTATGAATTTTAAAGATAGAAACTTTTAATGGGCAAAAAAAAAAAAAAGGAAGAAAATGAAGAAATAAAATGTAAAGACATCACTGCTCCTAGGTATGGTAGAGGAGAAAGTATATTATACACAAAAGAGTGAACATAGCCAGACCCAGTTATACCTGGGATAATACAGAGTAGACATGACCTGGGACCTTGTGGAGAGAGGAAGGAGGGCAGAAGCAAGAGTCAGATCAGGATGATTAATGATAGATGAAAAGTCCAGTTCCTAAATGATTGAATTGCATAAGGAATGGCAGCTGGGAGATTGGCAGTCCTACTGCTGGGGTAGATGGTGAGGTATGCCAGCAATATGGTGTCACAACGAGGGCCTGTGATCTCATTTGACATTGCCCTAATCTGAAAAATGCCTGAAGATGACCAGTATGGAATTTTACTGATTGTGTAAAATTGATTACTTGACTCCTCACGGTGAATGTCAACTACTGCCAAAGCAGAAAGACCTCACCTACTGTACTGGCTAGTTTTGTGTCAACTTGACACAGCTGGAGTTATCACAGAGAAAGGAGCTTCAGTTGAGGAAATGCCTCCATGAGGTCCAACTGTAAGGCATTTTCTCAATTAGTGATCAAGGGGGAAAGGCCCCTTGTGGGTGGG
The DNA here is from genome assembly GCF_000001635.26 of Mus musculus. Lineage (NCBI taxonomy): Eukaryota > Metazoa > Chordata > Mammalia > Rodentia > Muridae > Mus > Mus musculus. Next base: position 175,746,005 of record NC_000068.7, on the reverse strand, counting down.
ACCATCCCTGGGCTGGTAGTCTTGGGTTCTATAAGAGAGCAGGCTGAGCAAGCCAGGGGAAGCAAGCCAGTAAAGAACATCCCTCCATGGCCTCTGCATCAGCTCCTGCTTTCTGACCTGCTTGAGTTCCAGTCCTGACTTCCTTTGGTGATGAACAGCAGGGTGGAAGTGTAAGCCGAATAAACCCTTTCCTCCCCAACTTGCTTCTTGGTCATCATGTTTGTGGAGGAATAGAAACCCTGACTAAGACAAATTGGTACCAGCAGAGTGGGGTATTCCTGTGACAACCTGACCATGTTTTGGGGAGGACTGTGGAAGGACTTTGGAACTCCGGGCTTGAAGATCCATCCGTTGTTAAGAGCTCTGTCGGATGTTGTGTAGGAGCTTGGAAGATAGTGTTGAGAACACTGCAGAAGATGGAGGTCTGGTTTGTGAAATTTCAGAGGGAAATTAAAGACTCTTTTCAGGGCCATTGCTGTTTTGAATGTGAAGATTCTGTAGTTCTGGTTAGCTGGGGCTGAAGAATCAGCTGTCATTAACAAGATACCAGAACTACTAAAGCAAAAACTTTGCATTACTGGGACTATTGATGCTGGTTAGCTGGAGCTAAGAAATTAGCGGTGATTAAGAAGAGACCAGCATCATTGAGGTGACATCTTCTGGGAAGTGTTTTCTGAAAGCACAAAGAGGCTGTGTTCCAGAGATGGCCAAGGTTGTACTCCTGCTGCAGCAGGACTTAGTAATATGTAAGGGTCACCCAGGTGGTACTGGTTTTGAAGGCATGAAGGGGTCACGCAAAGCAGCTGAGGCTCGGCACTGTGAGAGGCCATGGAAGGCCATTGGTGAAGGTGCAGCCTCAGTTGCAATTGAAGGCCCAGGATTGAAAGGGTCATGCAGTATTTTGGAGATGCCAGTACCATGAGATGACCACCAAGAGCAGCAGCAGCAGTTGAGTACAGGCATCTGGAGCCTAGAGGATGACGCCTGTGCTACAAAGGGCCTGGCTGGAGAAGTGACCCAAGCCCTTGGAGGACCCCAGAAGATCGTGAGTTGGATCCCAGACATTGGACGGTTGGAGATTGACTTTTGCTTTTGATTGTGACTGTGCCCTGATATTTTTCCTCTTGAAGGAAGAAACTGTTTTAGTGGAGCCCACAGTTAAGAGACTTTTAATTGTAAATAGACTTTGGATTTTAAAAGAGATGGATATTTTAAAGAGATTGAAATTTTAAGAATATGTAAAGACTGTGGGACATTTAAAGTTATTTAGATCTTGGGGATGAATAAGAATGTAAGGGTTGAGGCTTACTAGTGATGTGTTTGTGTGTCAAGTTGACAAGGGGTCAATTGTACTGGCTAGTTTTGTGTCAACTTGACACAGCTGGAGTTATCACAGAGAAAGGAGCTTCAGTTGAGGAAATGCCTCCATGAGGTCCAACTGTAAGGCATTTTCTCAATTAGTGATCAAGGGGGAAAGGCCCCTTGTGGGTGGGACCATCCCTGGGCTGGTAGTCTTGGGTTCTATAAGAGAGCAGGCTGAGCAAGCCAGGGGAAGCAAGCCAGTAAAGAACATCCCTCCATGGCCTCTGCATCAGCTCCTGCTTTCTGACCTGCTTGAGTTCCAGTCCTGACTTCCTTTGGTGATGAACAGCAGGGTGGAAGTGTAAGCCGAATAAACCCTTTCCTCCCCAACTTGCTTCTTGGTCAGCATGTTTGTGCAGGAATAGAAACCCTGACTAAGACACCTACCTTATTCCTCCTCCATTTCTGTGCTGCAAGTAGACCAGCTTCAAAGTTGGTCAGTGAACTCAACCTTATACCTGTCCCTCTTTATTTGTAACCCCCTAATTTGTAACCCTGTAACCCAGGGAGGTTAGACAACACTCATTCCCTGGTGTCTTTTGTCTCACTGATCAGTCAGAACCCAGCCTGAAAGCAGTTGTAGGACTGTTTTCCAAGCCCTGGGCAGCAGAGGCTGGAAGAGGAGTTCAAAGCAAGTTTTAACTACATGACATAAAGAAAGTAGGAGCTACAGGAGATGTTTCTCTAAACAGACAGATATGAAATCTCTTTAAAAATAGGAATGAAATTCTTAATTAGGGGAAATATTGGAGAATAGAAACACGTAAGACGTCAAATCACCTATGCATAATGAAAATGAAATTCAGAAAAGTAATACCAAAATTTAATATTTAAAAAGATCAATATAATTGAAAAAATATATTCCTGTACTGATTTGAAAAAGATCAGGCCCTTCCTGGTAGAAGGAATGTCATTAATAAGATAGCATTTGACCTTGCCCCTATGTGCTTTGTTAACTACTGAGACCTATAATGTGACACACACAGTTACAAGTAATGGCATGTGTTTTACATTTTTGAGCTCACTTAAATATGTCACCCAAGGATTGCACATGTTTATCTAATACAGATCCTGAAATGGGAATTCATTACTAATTGGTTCTAGCTAACCTGCCCAAATTAAACACCCACCAATCAGATTTTACTAAACTATATCCATAAATTAATATAATCTGTGAAGTTATCAAATTATTCTCACTGCCCTAATCAGGTCCTTCTCCATAACAGTGACCCCTGCAGCATACTCCCCTCTGGTCTGTGACCTAGCTCTTGTCAGCACTGTTTTATCTGACAGTGTACACAGTAAGCTGTTTCTCTGGTTCTCATCCTGCCAAGTGTATTTCCACACACAAGCCCCTGCCACAAAGGTTTTGTCCAGATGCAGGCTTATAATAAAGTTACTCAGAGGCCACAGCCTGGTCCAAAAGGAGAGACTAAGTCCACAAGGGACCTCACAGGTGGCCCCATCTGTCTGGCTGAGGCTTACCATCCTGCCTCTGGGAAGACCTATTATACAGGCATCCTTTGCTAAGATGTTTGCTCACCCCACTTCGTTGGAGATGAAGTTGCACTTACCATGTCTGAAGTTCTAAGCTTGCCTGAGCTAATCTCACAGCATTCAGTAAAAATAATAAGAACCGATTCCACAGAAAATCTGAGAGCAGCTGAGTTACACAGAGAAACTTGCAGGCTTAGTACCTGGAAGAGTCACCTCCTCTTCTGCCTGGCAACTCCATGTGGAGGTTTTGATTGGCCATTGAGTCTTGAGTGACATGAGGACCATGCTTAGGGTCAGAGTGTCTGTAGGGACACAGCACAATGGTTCGAGCCTGGGCAAATCCTTTTCCATATCTGCAGATTTCCAGTTCAGTAGCACTAGTGTGTCTCCTCCAATGGCCTACCTGTCTGATCCCCTGCCAAGCCCTTCTGAGGGGCTAAGATTCTTGATCCCTGCTGCTTACCTGCCTGCCTCTCCACCTTTCTGGTCAGTGACCCTGGGTTCACTGCTTTGAAAGGTTGGAGCTTGCCTGAGCTCCAAATCCAGCGCTCAGGAGGCATTTCCCCTTCTTCCTCCTGGAATCAAGCTGGGTAGCTTGCATACCCCATCAATCAGCTGACACTGGAGTTACCAAACTGTCCACAGGTGGTCAGTGCCAGAATATTAGCAACTGAAGAGGGATTTTAGGACACAAGATTTTGTTTTGTGGCTTCAGGCTGGGTTCAGGTAAATTGCAAGTACTTTCTACCTAATGGCTATGAGACAAGGCTCAGAGCAAAGCAGGACACATGTCACTGAGGAGCACTCAGTGCATTAATCAGAACAATTGTCCTCACTGGGTTGGTAAAACAAACATAACAACAACAAACCCACACCTATATTAGTAAAATATATCACTGTTCTGATTTGAAAAAGACCAGGCCCTTCTTGGTAGAAGGAATGGCATTAATAAGATAGTGTTTGACCTTGCCCCTAAGTGCTTTGTTAACTACTGATGTCTACAATGTGACACACACAGCTACAGATAATGTCATGTGTTTAATATTTGTGGGCTCACTTAAATATGTCACCCAAGGATTGCACATATCTCATAATACAGATCCTAAAAAGGGAATTCATTACCCACTGGTTCAAGCTAACCTGCCCAAATTAAACACCCACGAATCTAGTTTTATATACGTCCATGCATAATTAATACAATCTGTGAAATTACAAAATCATTCTCACTGCCCTAATCAGGCCCTTCTCGATAACAGTGGCCCCTGCAGCATACTCCCCTTTTCTTTGGTCTGTGACCTAGCTCTTGTCTGCACTGTTTTACCTGACAGTGTACACAGTAAGCTGTTCCTCTGGTTCTCATCCTGCCAAGTGTATTTCCACACACAAGCCCCTGCCACAAAAGTTTTTTCCAGTGCAGTCTTATAATAAAGTTACTCAGAGGCCACAGCCTGGTCCAAAAGGAGAGACTAGGTCCACAAAAGACCTCACAGGTGGCCCCATCTGTCTGGCTGATGCTTACCATCCTGGCTCTGGGAAGACCTAGTACACAGGCATCCTTTGCTAAGATGCTAGCTCCTCCTCTTTGTGGGACATGACACTGCACTTACCATGTGTGAAGTTCTGAGCTTGCTTGAGCTAAATTCACAGCATCCAGCGAAGACACTAAGAACAGATCACACAGAAACACTGAGATCAGCTGAGTTACACAGAGAAACTTGCAGGCTTGGTACCCGGAAGTCACTGCCTCTTCTAACTGGCAGCTCCATGTGGAGGTTCTGATTGGCTATTGAATCTTGAGTGACATGAGCAACACCCTTAGGTTTAGAGTTTGCTGAAGGGACACAATATAGAGTTTCCAGCCTGGGCCAATCCTTTTCCATATCTGCAGATTTCCAGTTCAGTAGCACCAATGTGTCTCCTCCAATAGCCTACCTGTCTGTTCTCCCGCCAAACCCTTGGGAGGGGCTAAGACTCCTGATCCCTGCTGCTCACCTGCCTGCCTCTCCACCTTTCTGGGCAGTGACCCTGGGTTCACTGCTTGGAGCTTGCCTGAGCTCCAATGACAGGACTCAGGAGGCAATTTCCCTTCTTCCTCCTGGAATCAAGCTGGATAGCTTGCATATCCCATTAATCAGCTGACACTGGAGTTACCAAACTGTCCACAGGTGGTCAGTGCCAGAATATTAGCAACTGAAGAGGGATTTTTGGACACAAACTTTGTTTTGTGGCTTCAGGCTGGGTTCAGGTAAATTGCAAGTACTTTCCACCTAATGGCTATGAGACAAGGCTCAGAGCAAAGCAGGACACATGTCAGACACTGTGGAGCACTCTTGTTAATCAACTCATTGTCCTCAGTGGGTTGGTAAAACAAACATAACAACAACAAACCCACACCTATATTGGGAAAAATATATCACTGTACTGATTCGAAAAAGATCAGGCCTTTCTTGGTAGAAGGAATGGCATTAATAAGATAGTGTTTGACCTTGTTCCTATGTGCTTTGTTAACTACTGAGATCTATAATCTGACACACACAGCTCCAGCTAATGGCATGTGTTTTCCATTTCTGATACATTCTATCTATATAGTACAGATCCTAAAAGAGAAATTCATTATCACTGGCTCAAGCTAACCTGCACAAACTAAGCACCCACCAATCTAGTTTTATTTAATATCATGCATTATTTAATACATGCTGTTAAATTACAAAATTATTCACCCTGCCTGACTCTTATCCTTCTCTAGAATGGTGACACCTGGAGCAGATTCTCTTATGGTTTTATCTATGATCAAGCTATCTCCTGCCCTGTTTCACCTGACAGAGATAACAGTAAACCATTGCTCCCGTTCTTATCTAAAGGTGGAAGAAATGGAGGGTTCATTATATGACTCAAATGAGCAATTATAAAACACTTTTTTGCTACATTCTTTAACTCAAGAATTTAGGAATTTATATCAAGAGGAAAGCAAGGCCATTGTCCTGGGTAGCAGCAGACCAGGATCAAGGCTACCTGAGTCAAAATAGCTTGTCTTAGAAACATCTCTATATGGGGAAGAAGAGACAGCTCTCCCAGAACTAACATGTCACCCCAGAAAAAATCTCTCCATATAAAACTAAAATATTAATTAGGAAAAATGTCTTAATGACAGCATGGATTCAGCTGCGGCTAATGCTCAAAGACCAGGCAGCCAAAAACAGGTTTTGGATTCCACACATGCTCTCACCCATAAGTTTCTTTCCTGTTCAGTCCCCAGGTTATTTTGAACAATTTTAATATGGACTGGAGATTACAAGTCCTACTTAAGACTGCTAGGAGATTTACACAGCAAAGACCCCCAGAATCACTTATTAAGTGTCTCAGAGCCCTGAAATAGCAAGCCATTTCTCAGAGATGGGTTCCTGAGTTGGAGGTCGCAGGAGATGAGAAAAATAGCAAAAGTAGAAGGTAGAATTTACAACAGCTGCAGTGGGGACAGCTTACACAAGCTATGTCTTATGCCAAGTAAACTTTTTAAGAGTAGCATCAGCCGGGCGTGGTGGCGCACGCCTTTAACCCCAGCACTTGGGAGGCAGAGGCAGGCGGATTTCTGAGATCGAGGCCAGCCTGGTCTACAGAGTGAGTTCCAGGACAGCCAGGGCTATACAGAGAAACCCTGTCTCAAAAATAAAATCAAAAAAAAAAAAAAAAAAAAAAAAAAGAAGAGTAGCATCTTGTATCCTACTTACAGGGATAAGTGGAAAGAAATGGAGACCTCTATGAAGTTTGCAGAAGCTAGAATACACTGGGACAAATTCAGGAGAAGTCTAATAAAACAACCCTGCACAAGGGAACTGCCAAGTATCTAAAAAAAACATTACTGACCAAGCCCCCAGTGGACTTGGGGACCCTACTCAGTGCAGGGTGGCACAGAATTACTGCATGGCACAGCAGAGACAGAGGTGGAATTGACTGGCACTGCAGAAGCAGGTTTGCAACTTCCCCTCCCTGCCTGCATTCCTTTGTATTTGCTGGAACCCTCGCACCAAGGCTGGCAAGAGATCTCCGTGGAAAACCTTTGGTACCCAAGTCCACAAGCTACTAGGGCTACTGAGCTTCCCTCATCCCCATTAATCCACACTCAGGAAGGGGCAAAGGACAAGGGCCTCTGCTATGATCACCACATGGACCAACAGAACCACAGTCCTTGGAAATAGCAGAACTGACTCAGATAACTCAGGAAACTTGCTCCTCCTGGCCTGGCAAAGGAGACAATTACAATCACCATGACATGGCTTTTGGCCTTCTTCACAGTTTGCAACAGATGGCTCTGAAGAGACTCCCATAAAGAACCCCAAGCTACCTTCCACTAGGGTTCCTGATAGAGAGGCATGGACAGAGTCCCTCATTAGCCTGGAAAACACAGCTGGGACTGGGACAACAGCAGCTCCTCCACTGTAAGATCACAGAGCAAATGATTCAGACAGCTGAAGCTTTCCTGGCTCAGCAATTCCGCCACAGTTGCAGACAGAGCTCTAGTCTGGGAAATTTGCATTCACTAGAATTTTCCAGACTCCACTTATTTTCCTTTTTAAAGGCACAGAGCCTTTCTTTGCAATTAAAGAGCATTATTAAATTATACAGGCAATGTCCAGTGCAGCCATCTCTGCTTCATACTTGGGAAGCCCTGCAGCCAAACTGCAATCAAATTCACACAGTAACAAAAATTAAAAAGAAAACCTCCGGCCAGAAGGCCATCCTGTGCTCCAGCCCCGGACCTGACCAAGGACGCTGGCTCGCGTGGGAACCATTCAGTGGCCCCTATCCCCCAACTTCTCCTCCCTTTGGCCCCGAAGCCAGTGCCACCCCGGGGACCCCATTCTGTCCTAAGCTCTTCCGGGGTATCCAGCGTGGGATGCTGGAGACTGGGAACCTGGTGCCTAGAGCTGCCCTTGTCCACCACCCACCGAGTTGGGTCCGTGCCTTCCCATGGCCAGACAGCCACCCGCGGCCATGTGGAAAGCGTCCTGCAGTCCTCCCGCTCCTGCCTGCCCAGGGCAATGGAACTCTGGCCAGAAGCGAGTTCTCTCCCACTCCCCTCTTTTCCCCACACCGACGGCACCGCAGGAGATGACCTGGCACTTACCACGTTTGGAGTTCTGAGCTTGACTAACCTTCTCTCACAACACCCAGTAGAATCACGCAGAACACATCACACAGAAACTCTCATGATCGCTGAGTTACAGAAAGGAGCTTGCAAGCTTGACCTGGAAGAGCCGCCTCCTCTTCTGACTGGCAGGTCCATGTGGAGGTTCTGATTGGCTATTGAGTCTTGAGTGACATGAGCACCACCCTTAGGGTTAGAGTATGTTAAAGAGACAGGGCACAGAGGTTCCAGCTTTGGCCAAACCTTTTCCAGATCTGCAGATTTGAAGTTCATTTGCACAAGTGCCTCTCATCCAATTGCTTACCGGTCTGTCCTCCCATCAAGCCCCTGGCAGAATGTAAGACTTCACATCCCTGCTATTCAACTGCCTGCTTCTACCCCCTTATGGGCAGTAACTCTATGCTTCCCTGCTTTGCAAATTTGGAGCTTGCTTAAGCTCCAATCACAGCACTCAGAAGATATTTCCACTTCTTCCTCCTGGATTCAAGTTGGATGGCTCTCACAGTCAATAAATCAGATTACAATGGAGTTAAATCTGTCCCAAATGTGGAAATGTGCCCAGAATATTAACAATTAAGAAAGATTTTAGAAAGCAATATTTGTTTGGTGCCTTCAGGCTGGGTTCAGCTACAATGCAAGGACTGTTCACCTGGTGTTTCTGAGACAAGCCTCAGAGCAAAGCAGGAAACAACAACCACAAACCCACAGCTGTGCTATCAAAGATTCTTCTGATGAACAGAGCTGATAGAATGAATCTCTATTATATAGTTAATGCATGTATTAGAATGACTCACAGGATGCCATTCAACCAGTCCAAAAATGGCTGTCTACACATTTAAAATTTCCAATAGTGGTTCAGTTCATGTGGCTTGACGTCTCAACTAGTCTTCATTATATACCTAAATTTTCAAAATTATGCACTACTGCCAAAAAACAAACAAACAAACAAAAACAAACAAACACACACAATAACAACAACAACAAAAAGTTGTTAGAAAGAGGTAGGGCATTAAGGCAAAGAGATAGAGCTACCATCTTCAATGTCCTTTATATATGTAGGCTGTCACCATAAACTGTTGCCTAGATCCAAGGTGGATCTTATCACCCCAAAAGACCCAGATTAAAAATACTTTTCCCAGATTGAAAACTACAATTAAGAAAAATCCCTCACAGTACCCAACTCTTTCTGTTTCAGCTAATTCCAGATGTGTTCAATTTGACTGACAAGAATACCTAGCACAGCAGACAAGACAGAACAGCTTCAAAAGATTTTTCCGGTGATGGGTAAGGAGAGCACAGGAGCCATTTCCAAAGCAACGCCTTTCTTCAAGTGTGGGAGCATTGAGATTTTACTCAGGGAATCTAGACACATTTACACATAGATCTGCCTACTCCTATGAATGTTAAGTTAAATTCTTTTCTGAAGATGATCAAATGTAAAAGCTGAGATATTGAAGGGTATTCTTACCTCATAGTCATCCAGAATCATCCATAAATTATAAAAATGTTGGACATAAATGCATCTGGAAAGTACATCTTGTAGTACAGGTCTTAGCTGTAAATCAAGGGAAAGGTGAGAACTCATAATTTGAACTCCACGAAAGTGGGAGCTTGCAATATCGGCGTGTTAAGAAGAGGATAAAGCCTGAAAATGCACCCAAGTGTCACACCTCTTCCAAAAAGGCAGACCTGTGTTCCTTCCCAAACAGTTCCACAAACTAGGAAGTCTATGGGAGCCATATTAATTTAACCTATGAGTCTATGGGAGCCATATTAATTTAACTACCATCTGTCTCCTTGAAAGTAAAAACACCTGTTTACCTAACATCACTGTACCATATCCTAAAGAGAGCCTATTATGCTTTCAACACACAATGTCACAAAAGAAGCCTTACCAGAAAGAATCAGAGCATTATAAACAATAAACAGAACAAACAAGACCAAAATTCAACAGGGAATCCATCAAAACTAAAAGTTTCTTGTTCAGCAACTTGAGATTATGATGAAATTGCCTTAGCCACAAGGTCTTAGGAACTCCCACTCTTCTAGGTCTGTCACCTGAAGCACACACAGCTTTGTTTTCTCAAAGTCGCTGTCTTCTTTCAGCTTTCCTCAAAGCTTGTGTTTTTATCTCAAATCTATAATGTATAGCACTCTCTCTTATTTTATTGAAAGTAGGTTAGTGGGCTACAGGGATCATTCAGTTGTTATTAAGAGCACTGCTCAAACCCATTTCACTTCCTAGCACTCAAATGGGAGTTCACTCATCTGTAGCTACACTTCTATGAAAATACTTGAGTATAAGCTGGTACCTGGAATTGACTTGGATGGTTACATAAGTGATACATTTGCTCTAAGTCCTGACATCTAGATGTAAGATTAATGATATCAAAGTATACCTCTGTTGCCAAGGACCAAGCCTGGGCTTGGAGACTGGTAGAGAGAGAAGGGGTGTCTGGGAGCATGAAAACAAAGGACTGGTAGTCAAGTCCTGTGTCCAAGCTGTCAGTCTATGCTCTGCAGGAGACAGCTTCCCATCCTCCTTTCGCTGTATTCTGTTTTCTTTCTGATCTGCTTGCTCTGCAGGTCTCCAGACAGCTCTCTGTTTATGTTCTGCTGGAGACTCTTCACCAAGCAGCTATCTCCTGCTATTCTAAAAAATTCACTCAATAGTTCATCTCCTGCATACCATAACCAGAATCTATTATATCTCTCAAACCTGCCATTTACTCCAGTTTTCCTTTTGATTGTCTTAAGAAATAGATCCTGTGTCCACAGGAACTTAATTCTTATGAGACAGGAAGCACACATTTTCTTTTAACCTTACAAAAGGAGATCTTTGCCTGCCTCTGTGAAGCATAAAGGCTAAGATCAAACTGGCTGGGTGGGACCCAGGCCTTAAATTACCATTTCTACCACACATGAGACTAAATTTGCTCTTTCCCAGGCTGATACTGAAATCAGTAAACTGTGAGCCTTTCTAAGCATCATCATCATCAACAACAACAAAAACATTAGCTGGGTGAGATCTTCTGTGATCACCAATTACAAATCTCTTTATCTCCTTCCTTAGTATCTTTCTGAGAAGTTGGCTTTCATTCCTTTAGATCTTGATGTCCCTCATAATTTATATACATTATTATTTATTGAGAAATAATATATTTTTAATCGATGTTTTAGGGGTCTGTTCCACAGTCTTAAGGGCTGTCTTGAAAGTCCCAGCATTTACCATTTGGCTGAGACATGAGCCACACTTTTGCTTTTGGACTTGTGCTGTCTCTGATCTTCATGCACTCATTAATGTTAACAGGGAGAACATTCCTTAAAGGAGATTGTAAAATATGTGCATTATTCTGTAAACAAGCCTTAAGCTCATGGTAGTCATTAGCACTTTCAGACGCCCACATCCACTGGTCCTGTGAGAGGGGCAGAAACCATGCCATTCTGTAGTAACCAAGTTTTTATATGGTTTCCAGGGGCAGAATAGAGCATCAGCAACTAGGCACAATATGATTGGTGGAACAGTGCACCCTTTAAACTGGTCTTTAGGGAATGAGGTGACCAGGAACTTCCCTTGTCTGAAAGGGGGCAATGGTCCATCCTGTGGAATGTGTCCCCACCCACAGGTTGGTTCCTGCCCTGTGGTCTGAGAAATGTTAATTACCCTCTCCCTTATGGAGGGGCAAGTGTTTCATGACCTTCGCAAAGTTCCTGAGGTGACCTTTTCAAGAGACCTTATTGCGAAGCTGTGGATAAAGTAAGACTCTGGCAAGCATCAGCTTACAGGGAAACCCCTGAGTGAACAATGCAGAGCAGAAAATCAATGCAAAAAGCAAGAGGAATTTATTGTTTGAATGTTTTGGGATTATACTACACCTGAAGGAGAGGTGGTGACCTCGTGCAGCCCATTCATTAATTTTTTTATACAGTTTTCAGAGCAGCAGCAAGTAGACACAATGTGACTAGTGGAAGAGTGTACCCTTTAAAGAGTTTGGTCTTTATGGGCTGAGGTAGCAAGGGCTTTTCGTGGCTGCGGCGGCAGGGGGGAGTTCAGAGGAGGAGAGGTGGTGGGGGGATGCGACCTGTCTCTTCACCTTGAGGAGTGTGTCTATGTGCTCTGGGTTTCCCTTATCTGCATGTGGTCAGCAGTAGGTCCCCCCTATGGTCTGCAGAATTTAATTAAATTAGCTTCTCCCTTCTGGAGCACAGGGGTGCCTACATGTTCTATGACCATTGTCTTTTAGGAGGAAATTGTCTTTTCAGGTGTGGTGGAATTTCCCAAAGTTGTTGAGCTCAACTTTTCAGTAGCATGCAATGCATTTCTTCAGTCCAGGCACTCAGAACTCAGAAGAGATCCCTGAGATTTTGGATAGCCATTGTTACATATCAACACACACACACACACACACACACACACACACACACACACACACACAGAAACACACACACACTCACTCACACACTCACAGGAAAAGAAAAACAAATTTAATAACATGATAAAAAGAGCATTGGGGAATTGGGACAGTACTATAACCCTTAAAGTCATTTAAGATGTTTGGATCCAATGCCACACAATCATTTTCAAAAATGAATATAGCCAAACATAATAGCATGTTCTATCAATTCCAGCAGTTTGGAGGCAAATTCACATCCATGAATTTGAGGACACACTGTTCTACATAGTCATGTCCATATTTTTAAAAAATAGTTATGGTTGCACTGTCAAGAACAAAGGAGAAATGACCTAAATGATGTGAAGTTAAAAGTTATTTTATTTCCAGGCCAATCCTGCAGTCTCCTCTGAATTAGGAGAGAATAGCAGTCCCGAGTAAAAACACAGGAAATTTTCTATTTAAACTCAAGGCCAAGGTTCATAGTAGGTGATTACAAAACTAGAATTGCTGTGCAGTCAGTAATTTAGTTAAAAACCTGGCAGCTCTAAAACCATACCACGAACACTGGAAACAATTTACACCATGTAAATCTTAAGATTATTGGGGAAAAACAAGTCAAAATGAAAAGTTGTCCTTTAACATAGAACATGAGTAGAGAAAATACCGTATTAAACAATATAGAAATTACTGTATTTTTTTCTTTAGGATTAATTTGGAACAGGAAAAAGAATAGTCTTTAACTGGCCCTTAAAATATAGTTTAGATTGTTTATCATCCTTTTTTTTTTGAGACTGGTTCTCATTTATAATGCAGCTGACCTTTACTCACTAAATAAACTACTATTTACAACACTTATTGGATCTGTAATAAAGAGTAGTATTTATTTCATCCTGTGTTTTGGGCCACCATTACTTAAATGAGAGTCTTCAGTACAAGATGGACCTGATTCATGATTTGGTATTGGTTGGGTTAGAAGTAAAGGAGAATGTTCATAAAGGGGTTGCTTCTCCAGGGAAGTCTATAATTGTCAATCTTGGGATCATGCCTAACTTCAAAGACACAGGACAGAGATAAAGTTTGAACAGTATTCCATCCTGGTTCCTATAGTTGGAAGGGGAGGATTTTCTGGGTTCTGACCTTCCACACAACATGTGTATATATTTACTTTTCTATTGTTATTATAAAACACACCATGGACAAATTATAATTGAAGGCATAAAATCGGGTTTACAGTTCCAAAGTGTTAGAGTCAATTATAGCAGCAAAAACACATAGCATCAGGCAGAGATGAGAATTCATATTTTGATCCACAGGCAAGAGGTAGCTAGCAATATGGTCATGGTCAGAAGATGCTAAAACCTGAAAATGTACCCATGTGACAGACCTCTTACAAAAGGGCCACATGTATGCTCTCTGTCCCAAAGAACTCCACAAACTAAACGTAAGTTTTCAAACATATGAGTCTATGGGAACCACTCTCATTTAACTACTACAAGTTTTTTCAGAAGTAAAAACTGTTTTTATCTGACCACACTGTACCATATCCTTAAGAGAGACATTATGTTTCCAACATACAGTGTTATAATAGAAACACAGCTTACCAGAAAAAAGTCAGAAGATAGGAAAGAATGAACAGACCAAACAAGACCAAAATTCAGCAGGGAAAACACCAAAACTTATAGCTTCTTGTTCAGCAATTTGAGATTATGATGAAATTGCCCTGACTCTAAGGTCTTAGGTATTCCCACTCCTCTAGCTGTGTCACCTCCTGCATACATAGCTTCCTTTCTAAAAAACATAAATAAAAAAGATTTATTTATTACTTATATGTAAGTACACTATAGCTGTCTTCAGACACACCCGTAGAGGATGTCAGATGTCATTATAGAAGGTTCTAAGCCACCTTGTGGTTGTTGAGATTTGAACTCAAGACCTTCAAAAGAACAGTCAGTGTTCTTAACCGCTGAACCATCTCACCAGCCCCTACATAGCTTTTGCTGACAGGACCCTAACATAGCTCTCTCTTCTGAGTCTATGACAATGCCTGGCAAATACAAAAGGGGATGCTCACAGTCATCTATTGGATGGAACACAGGCCCCATAATGAAGGATTTAGAGAAAGTACCCAAGGAGCTAAAGGTGTTTGCAAAACTATAGGCAGAACAACAATATGAACTAACCAGTACCCCCTACCCAGAGCTATGCCTCTAGTTGCATATGTAGCAAAGGATGACCTAGTTGGCTATCAATGGGAGAAGAGCCCCCTTGGTATTGTGAAGATCATATGCCCCATTACAGGGGAATGCCAGGGCCAGGAAGCAGGTGTGGGTGGGTTGAGGAACAGGGCGGGGGGGGGGGTATAGGGGACTTTGGGGATGGCATTTGAAATGTAAATGAAAAAATATCTAATAAAAAAAGTGGTTGAGTATACATGGAATAAGGTAATCCAGGCTTTGATCTCAAATGTAGGAAACAAAGGCATGAAGATAGAGTGATAACTTACCACAATAAATAATTAGAGGTGTTAATTTCTACACAATGGAAAATGAATCGAAAAACTGCCTTAAAGAAAAATTTAAAAGTCTATGGTATTATGGGAGAGAATCTATATTTGTGCTAATAGCAAGGAAGAAATTGCCTTGGACCTCTTCCAGAGTGATATAGCTCAGATGTGACAGGGGAAGACCCCCTGAAGATCTTGGCTACCAAAAATTAATGTTTGAGAAAATCCAACAGGCAGGCACCATGATTTGCTGTTTCCTACACATGGGAACAGCCCTGTAACTAGCCTAGACATGTAAAGTCGCTAGCCAAAACTTCAGCTAAAATTAGAACATATATATTATTGGTTATGGAACACTTAATATTCATCGTCATCCATCCTATGACATGAATGAAGATTTATTATTGATTAAATTAACACATAAAAGAATAGTTGTCTTTCACCTGCTCTAACGAGGAGCAAAAATTAATTCTTAACTGATCTGTGCTCCTTTCACATTCCATATGAATATCTTAATAGAACTGAAATCATTACTGTAAGATTCACATTTGCAGAATGTGCCCCGCCAACTAGATTCATTAGTTGGGATGTTGAGTTGACCTCTTTTTCCAGGTACCTGCCTCCTTATACTGTTTCCAGAGACTTGCTTCCAGAACAGTTTCAGAAATTGCTGCTGATTCAAAATGGACTTGATTCATCCAACCTTTCAGACAGATAACTGAACTTCAGTCAAAACCTGAGTGTTCTAAGCATGCAGAGACTGGAAAACAAATGCTTTCTTAATTCTAACCAGGTTTTCTAATTTTCGCACCCCTACTCACCCCTTTAAACTCAGCAGGACGACATTGTGCAGTCTTGTCATGCTGATCCCTGACTTTTGGGTGTGGTTATTTTATAAATTATGGTTTGGTTGTCATTTTAAGGGATGAATTAATATCTTTTTTTCTGTTCTAATTATATGAGATGTGTGTAGCCACATCATGTTTGATACTTACTGGTTTTAATAGTAATATATTTACTCCATGTCTCCATTATGGAGTATTGGCTTATAACTCATTGGGTATGATTAAAAATTTGGAACACTGGTAAGAGAAAGTTACCTTAAAACTGGTAACTCAGGGATGGAGTCATTCTAAACAACAACTAATGACATGAGCCAACCCAGGAAAGCAGGTCTCTAAACATACTTCTAAATGAAAGTAATATATTATGTAATTCTTATCCTAGAACTAAACTAATAAAAATGGATTAAAAAGAATATCTCTTTTATGAGGTATTAAAACTGTACTGTCATGCATTCATATATATGAACTTGAAAACAAACTTTGTAATGGCAAAGTAATGCTCTTGGTATTGATTTTAAAGAGAACAGATGGTTTGCACTGATAAAAACTGGGTTTTGCTTTCCAAAATTATGGTTATGCTATAATATTAAAAAGAAACTTAACAATAGAGATTCACTGCCAATGTCCCATTAGCTACAGTATTCAATTTGATCACAAGCTCAAGAGTGTTAATTCACCCATATTTGTAATTAAGAAAAAAATCAACTCCTATGCTTAGGCTCTTCCCAGGACAGAAGACCATCAACTTCTGGCTACCTGCAGAAGAATCTGGCTGCTTTAAGATTCACATTTGGTAAGATCCTTACCAAAATAGCACCAGGAGAGAGCTAGTCTCCCAGGAGTACTGAAACACCTGTGAGTACAGGTAAAACCATTACTACTGGTCACAGGGACCCTCCTGAAAGCCTCAGGACACAGAAACCTAGAAGCAGCCTGGGACAGGAGCCTTGTGGTATCTGTCAGGAAGCCCTTAAAGAGGAAAAAAAATCCCTTAAAAAATTACAGGAAGCCGGGCATGGTGACACACACGTTTAATCACAACACTTGGGAGGCAGAGGTAGGTGGATTTCTGAGTTTGAGGCCAGCCTGGTCTACAGAGTGATCTCCAGGACAGCCAGGGCTATATAGAGAAACCCTGTCTTGAAAAACCAAAAAAAAAAAAAGAAAAAAGAAAAGAAAAAAGAAAAGAAAATAAAAGAAAAGAAAAGAAAAGAAAAGAAAAGAAAAGAAAAGAAAAATTACAGGAAAACACAACCAAACAGGTAAACAGGTGAAGGAAAGGAACAAAACTGCCCATAATCTAACACGGGAAATAGAAACAATAAATCATAAAGGGAGACAACCCTGGAGATAGAAAACAGGAAAGAGATCAGGAGTCATGGATATAAGCATCACCAACAGAATACAAGAGATACATAAGAGAATCACAGGTGCAGAAGATACCACAGAAAACATTGATTCAACATTCAAGAAAATGCAAAAATGCAAAAAGCTCTTAACACAAAACATCCAGAAGATCTAGGACACAATGAGAAAACCAAATCTAAGGATAAGAGGTATAGCTGGACAGTGGTGACACACACACACGCCTTTAATCCTAGCATTTGGGAGGCAGAGGCAGGTGGATTTCTGAGTTCGAGGCCAGCATGGTCTACAGAGTGAGTTCCAGAACAGCCAGGGCTACACAGAGAAACCCTGTTCCAAACAAAACAAAACAAAACAAACAAACAAACATACAAACAAACAAAAAGATAGTAGGTATAGAAGGGAGTGAAGATTCCCAAATTGAAGAGCCAGTAAATATCTTCAACAAAATTATATAAAAAAACGCCCCTAACCTAAAGAAATAGATGCCCATATACATACAAGAAGCCTACAGAACTCCAAAGAGATTGGACCAAAATAGATATTCCTCCTGTCACATAGTAATCAAAACACCAAATGCACTAAACCAAGAAGTAGTAATAAAAGCAGTCAGGGAGAAAATGTCAAGTAACTTATGAAGGCAGACTTATCAGAAATACACTAGACTTCTCACCAGAGACTATGAAAGCTAGAAGATCCTAGAAATCTCATACAGATGCTCAGAGAACACAAATGCCAGCCCAGTCTACAGTCCGCAGCAAAACTCTCAATTACAATAGATGGAGAAACCATGATATTCTGTGACAAAACCAAATTTACACATCAACTTTCCACAAATCCAGGTCTACAAAGGAAAATAGATGGAAAATGCCAACACACGGAGGGAAAGTGCACTCTAGAAAAAGCAAGAAAGTGTTCTTTTGCCAGGCTTGGCAGTGCATGCCTATAATCCCAGCACTTGAGGGGCAGAGGCAGGGGGATTTCTGAGTTCGAGGCCAGCCTGGTCTACAAAGTGAGTTCCAGGACAGTCAGGGCTATACAGAGAAACCCTAGTATGGAATGAAAAAAAAATGCTTTAAAGAAAATTTGAACACATTTATGGCAGAGCAAACACTTAGATTCTTTTGAATGTGATCCATACAGAATTCTGGGATTGTTCATGCACATATGACAATTTTAGACCTGGGAATTAGGATTATACAATAAGGACACAGGAATTTAATGAAAGTACATGGGTGAGAAAAAATTTAAAGGTTTTGAACTTAAATTATAGGTCAAATGTTAACAGGGGATAATTGAAAAACCTTATCTCAGACAGATGATAGAAATTTATGTTAATTCAAGTTATATAATCATAAAGGGGACATATTTAGTGACAGATACATTAATCTCTATAGAAAGGAAAATTTAAGTATATAGTTGAATAAATAACTTAAGTCTTGATCACACGGAGGTATGTAAGACCCTGCTTGAATCTGGAACTTTCTTTGAACATGCTGGCCTTAAACTCTGGGATCTGTTTGCCTCAATCTTCTGGGATTGAAGGTATGAACTACTTTTCCTGAGCCTAAGATTTTCATGGTCACTATGCCTCAAACTCTTCATGTCAAGATGCAATCTGAAACCTATGCCTTCTTGCCTCAGGATCTGGGTCACATGTGTAGCCTCCATTTCTGGGTTCTAGTTCATTCCATTTATAGTCTAGTTGACAAACAGGAATAGCCATCATGGGCACATGTAATGAAATAGCAACAGGACAGTAGAAGTACTGTGCAGCTCTCCTTTATTTTTTATAACATTTGAATCCTGTTGCCTAATCCACATCTCACTGTTCTTGTTTTAGTATTAAAATAATCGTTTAGCCATGCATGGTGGCACATTCCTTAATCCCACCAATTTGTAGCTAGAGGCAGATGGATATCTGTGAATCTGAAGCCACTCTGGTCTACACAGTGATTTTCAAGATGTCCAATATGCCCTCACACTTCATGTGGGCAGCCTGTCATCTCTGTCACCATCTGAGTAGTACCCTGGCTTTCCTATTGACACCCAAAGGCCCTATTAATTTAGGGAGCCTCTATTTACTTACAAAGTAATGCAAAGTTTTGTTTTAGTTTTGCACCTTCCCATTTATTCACAGTGTGCTGCATGGCTCTTTTCAGTTATGAACTTTTGCTTCATTTTATTAAAGGCTTATTTTGCATTTGTTGCTAAGGCTCCTCCTCAATCACCGATGTAATAGTTCCACAGATTCAATATAAAGGCAGTCTTAGTTGGGTGTCCATTGTTGTGAAGGGGCTCCATGACCAAGGCAACTTTGATAAAGGCAGAATTTATTTGGGTGTCTAATCGGTTCAGAGGTTCAATCCAATATCATCATTGCAAGAGGCATGTCAGGATTCAAGCAGACATGATGCTAGAGAAGAAGCTGAGAGTTCTCCATCTTGTACGAAAGTTATCCAGAAGACTGTCTCCCAGACAACTAGGAGGATGTTCTCTGTGGAGAGCCGCAATAACATTTACCATCTTAAGATGGCGCTGGCTCCGCAGTGCCTTATGCCACCTAAACAAAGAACAAGCTATATGCACATGTGCTAAAAGCAAAAACCCGCCAAAAGTCACCAGCCCATTTCCAGGCACCAGTCCATCCCCCAGGGCACTAGCCCAACCCCTGGGGTGTTTAGCCTATCCCTAGGGTGCATGAGAATCGTGGGTGTTGCTACCAGTCCTAGTTTAGACACGTCACCAAAAAGTATTTAAGCCACACACTTTCTGAACCTTCTTTGTGTACCTCACTATGTTATTGAAGTAAAGTTAACCATGGAAGAACCTGGCGTGTCCTGTGTTTATTTCCTGTGGAACAGGGAGAAGGTCAGGATAGTTCTCAAAGCCCATTCCCACAGTAACAAATTTCCTCCAACAAAGCTATTCCTCCTAACAGTGCTGCTTTTTGAGCTAAGCTTATGCAAACACCACAGAGCCCATCATGCATAAATGGGCAAACCATACTTAACTGTAGTCTATAATTCCTCTCTTTTTCTCAAACATGTTTACCCCTACAAATAACCCCATTTTTTCTGTATCCATACATTGAAACATGCTGACCTCCTTTTGAACTTGGTCTTCTCACATGGTAAACATGAAGATCTTTTGTTTCCAGTGGTGAGGAGACATTTACAATTCTTGTCTATTAATTCCATGTTGATGTTTTAACATAATTTTTAGAATTTTTCTTTTTCCTTCTTGAAGTCTTCTCAAAGATTGGGCATTCTCTACACAGTACAGAGTATATTGGAGCTAGAGAGTTTACTCTTTATATAAAGCTCTTGCACTGAAAGAGCATAACATAAAAACTAGGCCTTAGGCCCAGGCTTGAGAATGTGACCTTTGTGATTCAATGCTCCCAGGTATGCTAATCATAAAACAGATAGCAACATTCCTTGTGACGCACCTGCTTCCTGGGTTCTGAGAGTGTTCATTCAAAGAAAATCACCATGACCCACCCTGACCATGGCTGGAATCCGCTATCCAAAAGTGCTATTGCTAGAGGTTCATTGTAACTGTCTTGACTTTCCACTTCCTTGTAATTCTTAACTGGTATTTTTGGTGTTTTTCTCCCCACCCCTTTGAGTTGTGGTTTCTTCCTTTAAATACCCCCTTACCCAGATACTCGGGGAGCCACGGTTCTCTACCCCTGTGTGGTTTATGACCGTGAGCCCGAGAGCACTCTTGATAATAAAAGTCCTCTTGCAGTTTGCAGTAAGACCTTTACTCATGAGTGATTTGGGGTGTCACCTCTCCTGAGTCAGAACGTGGGGGAGTCCTCACGTTGTGGTTCTTTCACAAGCATCAACACAGGGACCCAAGTTCAGATCCCAAGTACTCACATAAAATCTGAGAGTGGTAGCACTTGCTGTAATCCCAGCACTGGTGAGGCAGAGACAGGAGCAACCTCAGGGCTTGCCTGCAAGCTAGTCTACTCAGGTTCAGAGAGAGAACTGGCTGAATACAGAAGGTGGGGTCTGAATGAAGAAGGCACCCAGCCTTGATCCCTACATGCATGTGAACATGCAAGAACTAAACAGAGAGATAATGAAACTAACAGACACTATGAATCAAATAGACTTAACAAACATCTATAGGATGTTCCACCCAAACACAATGCAATATAACTTCTTCTCAGCACCTCATGAATTCTTCTCCAAATAGAACCATGTAGTCACCCACAAAGCAAGTTTCAACAGATAAAGAAAATTGAAGTGGGGCTGGAGAGATGGCTCAGCAGTTAAGAACACTAACTGCTCTTCTGAAAGTCCTGAGTTCTAATCCCATCAACCACTTGGTGGCTCCCAACTGTTGTGAATAGCCCTGGAGCTAATTATATTAGATGTTAATTCCATTCTCCTGTGAGTGGTTGTGAATAAGGAATGAGTCAGCACTCAGGTGATTTCCTGTAAACCTGCTTCCCACCTTCATTTGTAAAATATAGGAGAGCTGATGATTGGGCAGATAAAAGGGAAGGTGGAGCAGAAGGTGAGAGAGAGAAGAAGGAGAAAATTTGAGAGGGAGAGGATGCAGAGGAGGAGGAAGAAGAAAAGCAGAGCAGAAAAGCACATGGCCTAGAGAAACCCAAGTTCTATGGGGTCTCATAGATGGAGAAGATGGTTGTGTAGCAGTAGATCTGCCCAGTCTAAGCATACAACTTGTATTCATATTAACTGTGTTGTGTTATCATTGACAGGGCATATTTGGGTTGGAGATTTACCACAACATACAACTATCCAGAATGAGACCTGATGTCCTCTTCTGTTGCATCTGAATACAACTATAGTGTACTTACATATAATAATCAATAAAACTTCAGGCTGGAGCAAGCAGATTCTGAGCCATCGTGGCTGATCAAAGTAAGCAACCTTCACTCCCAGCAACCAGGTGATGGCTCATAACCATTAGTACAGCGACATTGTACCCATATACATAAAATAAATAAATCTTCAAAAAAGAAAAAAAATTGAAGTAATAGTATCATATCAGACAATATGAATAAAGCTGGATTTCAATAACAACAGAAAACCTAAAGCCTAAATACACTTGGAGATTGAACACCTCAATGATCTCTGGAAATGAAAGAAAAAAAAAAGATATTAAAGACTGTATAAAATTAAATGCAAATGAAGGCAAAACATACCAAAATTTATGGGACACAATGAAAGCAGCCCTAAGAGTAAAGTATATAGTGCTAAGTGCCTGTATAAAGTACCTCCAGAGCTCATATGTCTAGCTGCATATGTAACAGAAGATGGCCTAGTCAGCCATCACTGGGAAAAGAGGCCCCTTGGTGTTAGAAACTTTATATGCCCCAGTACAGGGGAATGCCAGGGCAAAGAAGTGGGAGTGGGTGGGTAGGGAAGCAGAGCTGAGGAAGGGTATTGGGAACTTTCAGAATAACCCACCGAGACTAGTATGAGTAGGTGAGAGTGTGGACTACAGAAGCTAACAGCTTCTGGGATAGGCCCTGTTTTGGGCCTTCATCTTCTGCCAGGAGGCAGGTTCAAATGCCAGATATCAGTGCACCTTCCCTGCAAGAGGAGTGCATGCCTGCAGAGAGTGTTCTACCCACTTAAACTCAGGAGAGAGCTAATCTCCCAGATCTGCTGATAGACGATAACAGAATCACGAGAGGAATAAGCTCTAACTAGAGACAACTATAACAACTAACTCCAGAGATTACCAGGTGTCGAAAGGCAAACGTAGGAATCTTACTAACAGAAACCAAGACCACTCACCATCATCAGAACCCAGCACTCCCACCTCAGCCAGTCCTGGGCACCCCAGCACACCCGAAAAGCTAGACCCAGATTAAAAAGCATATCTCATAATGATGGTAGAGGACATCAAGAAGGACTTTAATAACTCACTTAAAGAAATACAGGAGAACACTGCTAAAGAGTTACAAGTCCTTAAAGAAAAACAGGAAAACACAATCAAACAGGTAGTAGTCCTTAAAAAAAAAGAGGAAAGCACATCCAAACAGATGATGGAAATGAACAAAACCATACTAGACCTAAAAAGGGAAGTAGACACAATAAGGAAAACATAAAGTGAGACAACGCTGGAAATAGAAACCCTAGGAAAGAAATCTAGAACCATAGATGGGAGTATCAGCAAGAGAATACAAGAGATGGAAGATAGAATTTCAGGGACAGAAGATTCCATAGAGAACATGGGCACAACAATCAAAGAAAATGCAAAATGCAAAAAGATGCTAACTCAAAACATCCAGGAAATTCAGGACACAGTGAGAAGACCAAACCTACGGATAATAGGAGTAGATGAGAATGAAGATTTTCAATTTAAAAGGTCAGTAAATATCTTCAACAAAATTATAGAAGAAAATGTCTCTAACCAAAGGAAAGAGATGCCCATGAACATACAAGAAGTCTATAGAACTCCAAATAGACTGAAGCAGAAAAGAAATTCCTCCCGATACATAATAATCAGAACAGCAAATGCACTAAATGAAGATAGACTTTTAAAAGCAGTAAGGGGAAAGGTCAAGTAACCTATAAAGGCAGACCTAGTAGAATTACACCAGACTTCTCACCAGAGACTATGAAAACCAGAAGATCCTGGACAGATGTTATACAAACACTAAGAGAACACAAATGACACCCCAGGGTACTATACCCAGCCAAACTCTCAATTACCATATGTCTTAGTTAGGGTTTTACTGCTCTGAACAGACACCATGACCAAGGCAAGTCTTATAAAAAACATCATTTAAGTGGGGCTAGCTTACAGGTTCAGAGGTTCAGTCCATTATCATTAAGGTGGGAGCATGGCAGCATCCATGCTGTCATGGCGCAGGCAGAGCTGAGAGTTCTATGTCTTCATCCAAAAGCTGCTAGTGGAAGCATGACTTCCAGGCAACTGGGGTGAGAGTTTTAAGCCCACACCCACAGTGATACACCTACTCCAACCAGGTCACACCTATTCCAACAAGGCCACACCTCCAAATGGTGCCACTCCCTGGTCCAAGAATATACAAACCATCACACCATAGAAGAAGAAACCAAAGTATTCCATTACAAAACCAAAGTCACACATTATCTTTCCACGAATCCAGCCCTTCAAAGGATAATAAAGGGAAAACCCAAACACAAGGGGGAAATTATGCCCAATAAAAAGCAAGAAAGTAATCCTTCAACAAACCTAAAGGAAGATAGCAACAAGAACAGAATGCCAACTCTAGCAACAAAAATATAAGGAAGCATAATTACTGTTCCTTAATATCTCTTAAAATCAATGGACTCAATACCCCAATAAAAAGACATAGACTAACAGACTGGCTACATAAACAGGACCCAACATTTTGCTGCTTACAGGGAACGCATCTCAGGGAAAAATACAGACACTACCTCAGAATGAAAGGCTGGAAAACAATTTTCCAAGCAAATGGTCTGAAGAAACAAGCTGGAGTAGCCATTCTAATATCGAATAAAATCAACTTCCAACCCAAAGTTATCAAAAAAGACAAAGAGGGGCACTTCATACACATCAAAGGTTAAATCTTCCAAGAGGAACTCTCAATTCTGAATATCTATGCTCCAAATGCAAAGGCATCCACATTTATTAAAGAAACTTAAGATCCAAGCACACATTGCACCTCACACAATAATAATGGGAGAGTTCAACACCCCATTCTCATCAATGGACAGATCCTGGAAACTAACTAAACAGACACAGAGAAACTAACAAAAGTTATGAAAGAAATGAATTTAACAGATATCTACAGAACATTTTATCCCAAAACAAAAGGATATACCTTCTTCTTGACACCTCATGGTACCTTCTCCAAAATTGACCATATATAATCAATCACAAAAACAGCCTCAAAAGATACAAGATTATTGAAATTATCCCATGCATCCTATCAGATCACCACTGGACTAAGGTTGATCTTCAATAACAACATAAGTAATAGGAAGCCAACATTCAGGTGGAAGCTGAAAACAACACTCTACTCAAGGATAACTTGGTCAAAGAGGAAATAAGGAAAGACATTAAAGACTTTTTAGAGTTTAATGAAAATGAAGCCGCAACATAACCAAACTTATGGGACACAATGAAAGCATTCCTAAGAGGATCATACATCATGATCAATTAGGCTTCATCCCAGGGATGCAGGGATGGTTTAATATATGGAAATCCATCAACATAATCCACTATATAAACAAACTCAAAGACAAAAACCACATGATCATCTCATTATATGCTGAGAAATCAATTGACAAAATCCAACACCCATTCATGATAAAAGTCTTGGAAAGAGCAGGAATTCAAGTCCCATACTTAAAAATAATAAAAGTAATACATAGCAAACCAGTAGCCAACATCAAAGTAAATGGAGAGGAACTTGAACCAATCCCACTAAAATCAGGGACTAGACAAGGCTGCCCACTTTCTCCCTACCTATTCGATATGTACTTGAAGTCCTAGCCAGAGCAATTCGACAACAAAAGGAGATCAACGGGACATAAATTGGAAAGGACGAAGTCAAAATACCACTATTTGCAGATGATATGATAGTATATATAAATGACCCTAAAAATTTCACCAGGGAACTCCTAAACCTGATAAACAGCTTCAGTAGCTGGATATAAAATTAACTCAAACAAATCAATGACCTTTCTCTACACTAAGGATAAATAGGCTGAGAAAGAAATTAGGGACACAACACCCTTCTCAATAGTCACAAATAATACCTTGGTGTAACTCTAACTAAGGAACTGAAGATATGTATGATAAGAACTTCAAGTCTCTGAAGAAAGAAACCAGAGAAGATCTCAGAAGATGGAAAGATCTCCCATGCTCATAGATTGGCAGGTGCAGTATAGTAAAAATGGCTATCTTGCAAAAGCAATCTACAGATTCAATGCAATCCCCATCAAAATTCCAACTCAATTCTTCAATGAATTAGAAAGGGTAATTTGAAAGTTCATCTGAAATAACACAAAACCTAGGATAGCAAACTCTTCTCAATGATAAAAGAACCTCTGGTGGAATCACCATGCCTGACCTAAAGCTGTACTACAGAGCAATTGTGATAAAAACTGCATGGTAATGGTAGAGTGACAGGCAGGTAGACCAATGGAATAAAATTGAAGACCCAGAAATGAACCCACATTTGTTAAGCAGGGATGTTAAACTAGCTGAAACAGTTCTGAAGTTACCTTTTCTATAACATTTGGGTTTAACCTTGCTCTGCTTGCTCTGTCCCAGTCTGATCCTGAACTCAGGAATCTGTCTGCCTTTAAAAACATTAAAAAAAAAAAAAAGCTGAATGGGAGAATGGGATCTCCTGTGATCACCACTCCCTAAATCTCTTTATCTCCTTCCTTGGTATCTTTCTGACAAGTTAGCTACAAGACAAGTGCTTTTCTTCCTTTAGATTTGTGAAGACCCTCATGATTCAAATTGCATCATTATTTTTTGAGGAATTAACATGTTTTGAACCCATGTTTTTATATGTCTTTTCCAAGCTTTAAAGGGAAGTCCCAAAGGTCCCAGCATTTACCATTTTGCTGAAACATTAGCCACACCTTTGCCTCCTGGACTTGTGATCACCATGCAGTCATTAGCTTTAACTGGGAGGACATTGGACATTCCTTAAAGGAATATGTACATATTATTGTTTTGATTTGATTTGATTTGACTTGTTTTCTTTCTTTCTCTCTCTCTCTCTCTCTCTTTCATTCTTTCTTTCTTTCTTCCTTCTTTTCTCCTTCCAGAGATAGGCAAATTTCTGAGTTCAAGGCCAGCCTGAGTTCCAGGACAGTCAGGGCTATATATAGAAACCCTGTCTCAAAAAAAAAAAAATTTAAAAAAATTGAGCACCAACATCTAGGCACAATATTATTGGTAAAATAGTGCACCATTTAAACTGATTGGTCTTTAGGGAATGAGGTAACTAGAATGTCCCACATCTGAAGGTGTACAAAGGTCTATCCTGTGGAATGTGTCCCCACCCCTAGGTTGGTCCCTGCCCTGTGGTCTGAGGAATGTTAATGGCCTCTCCCTTCTGTAAGGGCAAGTGTTTCATGACCTTCCCAAAGTTCCTGAGCTGACCTTTTCAGGGTCATCAGCCTTTTTCAGCTTTTCCCTACTTCAACCACAGGAGTCCCTGACTTCAAACCATTGGATGGGTGCAAGTATCTGCTTAGTCAGCTGCTTGTTGGTCCTCTCAGGAGGCAGCCTTGCTAGGCTCCACCCTATAAGCACACTGTAGAATCAGTAACAGTGTCAGGCCTTGGAGACCCCCCATGAGAAGGATCCCAATTTGTTCTGGTCACTGAAACGCCTTCCCCTCAGTCTCTTTTCCTTTTTTGTCTCTGAAGTTCTATTAGAAAGGAACAATTCTGGGTCAGAATGTTTGACTTTTGGATGGCAATCCCATCCGTCCATGTAATGTCCAGTCATTATACTGTAGGTGGATTCTACATGTTCCCTCTCCCCATTGTTGGTCATTTCATCTATGGTCCCTCCCTTTGTGTCTTGGGATTCTCTCACCTCTACCAGGACTTTAGTACAATCTAGAGATCAAGCTTCCTTGATGATGATGACTAATCATTTTGATGTTTTCTAAAGCACTTAGTATAACAGCCTTTTTTAATACACAGAGAAACCTTTGCATGTGGAAGGTTATACATGTGGTTACAGCATCTTCCCAAATTTTGATGTGAGAAGGAAGCAACAAAAATACCTTTGACAATCAAACATATTCATCTGACTCTATGATTCATTTTGAGCAGAAAAACTTGATCATTGGAATTTCTTTAGAAATATTTTTGGGAATTCCTTTCCAGTACAAATATTTGAATGAAATTCTGCACACAATTGGTGGTATTTGATGAACATAAAGCATTTAAAATACAATGTCATGAGCAGGGTCATGAGGTAGAACTATGTCAAGTTTTCTCAGAAACCACCAAATTGATTTTCAGAGTGGTTGTATAAGTTTATAATCCTAACATCAATGAAGGAGTGTTCTCCTTGCTTCCCATTCATGCCAGTATGTGTAATCTTTTGAGTTTTTTGATCTTAACCATTATGATGGGTATAAAATGGAACCCCAGAGTTGTTTTGACTTGCATTTCTCTGATGAGTAAGGGCTTTGAACATTTCTTTTTTTTTCCAAAAACAATTTTTATAGATATTTTCTTCATTTACATTTCAAATGCTATCCCCAAAGTACCCTATACATTCCCCACGTCCTGGTCCCCAACCCACCCACTCCCACTTCTTGGTCCTGGCATTCCCCTGTACTGGGGCATATGATCTTCACAATACCGAGGGTGTCTCCTCCCATTGATGGCCGACTAGGCCATCCTCTAATACATATGCAACTAGAGGCATAGAGCTCTTGGGGTTACTGTTTAGTTCATATCGTTGTTCCTCCTATAGGGTTGCAAACGCCTTTAGCTCCTTTAGTACTTTCTCTAGCTCCTTCAGTAGGGGCCCCATATTCCATCCAATAGATGTCTGTGAGCATACACTTCTGTATTCCCAGGCATTGGCATAGACTCACAATAGAGAGCTAAGTCAGGGTCCTGTCAACAAAATCATCCTGAGTGAGGTAACCCAATCACAAAAGAACTCACTGATATGCACTCACTGATAAGTGGATATTATCCCAGAAACTTAGAATACTCAAGATAGAATTTGCAAAATACATGAAACACAAGAAGAAGGAAGACCAAAGTGTGGACACTTCGCCCATCCTTAGAATTGGGAACAAAACACCCATGGAAGGAGTTACAGAGACAAAGTTTGGAGATGAGATGAAAGGATGGACCATCCAGAGACTGCCCCACCCGGGGGTCCATCTCATAATCATCCACCAAACACAGACACTATTGCATATGCCAGCAAGAATTTGATGAAAGGACCCTGATATAGCTGTTTCTTGTGAGGCTATGCCAGTGCCAGGCAAACACAGAAGTAGATGCTCACAGTCAGCTATTAGATGGAAAACAGGGCCCCCAATGGAAGAGCTAGAGAAAATACCCAAGGAGCTGAAGGGGTCTGCAACCCTATAGGTGGAACAATAAAATGAACTAACTACTACCCCCAGAGTTCATATCTTTAGCTGCATATGTAGCAGAAGATGGCCTAGTCGGCCACCATTGGGAAGAGAGGCCCCTTGGTCTTCCAAGCTTTATATGCCCCAGTACAGGGGAAACACCAGAGCCAAGACATGGGAGTTGGTGGGTAGGGGAGCATGGGGGGAGGGGGGAAGCAACGTTTAGGGGACTTCCGGGATAGCATTTGAAATGTAAATAAAGTAAATACCTAATGAAAAATTGGAAGGAAAAAAAAGTCTTTCACCAGGGATTGACTGTTGAACGTATTGGAGAGGTTGGCTATTTTACCTTCAATTTTTGGTGTCAATGGCAAGTGCTGTTCTCTGTCTCTTATGGAGGCACCATCCAAATTTTTTGTTCTCTTTGTTGCCATATGACAATGTTTCTTGTTTTTTCTCTTTGTTGAAACAATTGTGCCTAAATGAGTTCTAATATTACATGGATATGTTTAGCTTTTCTGTTTTTAGGGACTGTCTCTCAGTTTTATACATTATGTTACACAGAAGACTTCGTTTTCTTCACTATGAGTATTTTCTGTATATCCATTTGATAATATCTGACAACAAATAGGTTCTTAATGTAGGTGTGAGTATTATTTTATTTAACACTTTTGCTTAGTTATTACTCAGTTTTCCGGTGACTTCATACTGTCAGAAAGCTGGTGTTTCTATGATAAGCATTCGTCAGATTGAAATACTATTTATTGTGTACTATGACCAATGCTCAAGAAAAATACAGAAAATTAATAAACAGAAATTTGAGGTATATGAGCCTAGATAATGACTTAATTAATTTGTTTTTAATAGATTTTCAAATGTTAAAATGGCATTTGTGGGCTGGAGAGATGGCCCAGTGGTTAAGAGCACTAACTGTTCTTACAGGCATCCTGAATTTAGTTCCCAGCAACCACATGGTGCCTCCCAACCATCTGTAATGGAATCCAATGCTCTCTTTTGGTGTGTTTGAAGACCACTATGGTGTACTCATTTACATAAAATAAGTAATTAAATCTTTAAAAAATGGCCAAAAAAAAAAGAGAACTGAATGATCCTTTCAGTCCACTAACCCCCTTTCAATAGAATAAAAGAGAATACAATACAAAAAAGATTCAAGATACAAGGACCAGCTTTGAGGACAACTGCAGGAAGGTAGTGGCATTTGTAGGAAAGAAGCTATTTTGGGGCTGGAGAGATGGCCCAGCAGTTAAGAACACTGACTGTTCTTTTGAAGGCCTTGAGTTCAAATCCCAACAACCACATGGTGGCTTGCAGCCTTCTATAATGACATCTGACATCCTCTACTGGGGTGTCTGAAGACAGGTACAGTGTACATACATAAAAATAATAAATAAATCTTTTTTTATTTTTTTTAAAAAAGAAGCTATGTATGCAGGAGGTGACACAGCTAGAGGAGTGGGGTTACCTAAGACCTTAGAGTCAGGGCAATTTCATCATAATCTCAAATTGCTGAACAAGAAGCTGTAAGTTTTTGTGTTTTCCCTGCTGAATTTTGGTCTTGTTTGGTCTGTTCATTCTTTCCTATCCTCTGACTTTTTTCTGGTAAGGTGTGTTTTATTATAACACTGTATGTTGGAAACATAATGGCTCTCTTAAGGATATGGTACAGTGTGGTCAGATAAAAATAGTTTTTACTTCTGAAAAAACTTGTAGTAGTTAAATGAGAGTGGTTCCCATAGACTCATATGTTTGAAAACTTACGTTTAGTTTGTGGAGTTCTTTGGGACAGAGAGAATACATGTGGCCATTTTGCAAGAGGTCTGGCACATGGGTGCATTTTCAGGTTTTAACATCTTCTGACCATGCCCATATTGCTAGCTACCTCTTGCCTGTGGTTCAAAATATGAATTCTCATCTCTGCCTGATGCCATGTGTTTATGCTGCCATGATTGACTCTAACACTTTGGCACTGTAAGCCTGATTTTATACCTTAAGTTATAATTTGTTTGTCCATGCTGTGTTTTTTGATAACAATAGAAAAGTCAATATACACACGTGTTGTATGGAAGGTCAGAACCCAGAAAGTCACCCCTTCCAACTATAGGAACCAGGATGGGATATTGTTCAAACTTTACCTCTAGAGCAGTTATAATCTGTCCTGTGTCTTTGAAGTTAGGAATAATCCCAAGATTGACAATTATAGACTTCCCTGAAGAAGCAACCCCTTTATGAACATTCTCCTTTACTTCTAACCCAACCAATACCAAATCATGATTCAGTCCCATCTTGTATTGAAGACTCTCATTTAAGTAATGGTGGCCCAAAACACAGGATTAAATATATACTACTCTTTATTACAGATCCAATAGGTGTTTTAAATTGTAGTTTATTTACTGAGTCAAGGTCAGCTGCATTCTAAATGAGAGCCTGTCTCAAAATAAAAAGGATGATAAACAATCCAAACATATATATATATATGGTTTTTCGAGACAGGGTTTCTCTGTATATCCGTGGATGTCCTCGAACTCACTTTGTAGACCAGGCTGGCCTCGAACTCAGAAATCTGCCTGCCTCTGTCTCCCAAGTGCTGGGATTAAAGGCATGTGCCACCACCGCTTATCTCTAAACTATATTTTTTAACAGCCAGTTGAAGACTATTCTTTTTCCTGTTCCAAATTAATCCTAAAGAAAAACATTCAGTAATTTCTATGCTTACTATGGTATTTTCTCTAATCATGTTCTATGTTAAAGGACAACTTTTCGTTTTGACTTGTTTTTCCCCAATAATCTTGAGATTTACATGGTGTAAATTGTTTCCAGTGTTCATGGTATGCTTTTAGAGCTGCCAGGTTTTTAACTAAATTACTAACTGCAAAGCAATTCTAGCTTTGTAATCACCTACTATGAACCTTGGCCTTGAGTTTAAATATAAAATTTCCTGTTTTTTCACTCAGGGCTGCTATTCTCTCCTAATTCTGAGGAGATTGCAGGATTGGCCTGGAAATAAAAAAAATTTTACTTCACATCTGTTGGGAGCTATTTAGACAACACTATTGTCCTGATCTCTAAATTGGGCCTCTCCCCCGAGAAGAAAAGGGGGTCAAAAGCTGGCCACGTACACACCATTGCCGATGTCCTGACCACACCCTGATACCACCAAGTTCCTGCTTCCCGGAGTAACTGCCTAAAGAATGTGCAATTCTATTGACCCCTCCCCCCGCACTGATAAGTACTTCTCCTTTTGCTTGTATTGCCCCACCCCTCCGGCTGATAAGTATCTGTACTTCCCCTTTTGCTTGTGCATTTAAGCCTTGGGCCTTTCTCAATACATTGGGGTCTTGATGCAATCCAGAACGTTTCCGTGTCGTTATTTGCACAAGAACCTCGTCTCTCTCTACCACCACCCCCCCAATTTGGTTTTTAGGAGAAGGTCCCCTCAAGACCCTCGAATAAGTGGACCTGCTGGACCGGTCAAGTGGCCCCAGACATGGGGCACGAGGTACGACCACCCTCCAAACAATGGATTAAAGAGGTACCACACAGACAGTGAGACAGTGGGAGAGTCCCCCACCACTTCACTAGAGTGTCACGGATGGACATCGGACATCGGAGAGGTAAGCCTAGGCATTCAGTTGTTGTCCCATTAACCATGGGGAAGGTTCTGTCCAAAGAGGCAGTCTTTATTCAAGAGATGAAGGGTTCTCTTAAGGAGAGAGGGATAAGAGTTAAAAAAAAAAAGGATTTAATAAAGTTTTTTTTTGTTTTGTGGACAAGAGATGTCCATGGCTGGTATTGAATGGTTCCGAAATACACCCTTTAACTTAGAATAAAGTAGGCAAAGATATTAATGCTTTGATAAAACAAGAAGATGTCCCTGAGTCCTTTTTTTAGCAATTGGGGAATCATCAGAGATCTCCTTAAACAGGCAGAAGAGGGTGGAGAAGGTGCTCGCCTCCTAGTCCTTACTGAAGATATTTTAGAAAACTCCCGATCACCATCTCCCAAAAGCTAAACTAAGCTGCTGGCGCACAGTATCTATATTAGAAGGTTTAGCAGGGGAAGGCTACTTGATACCCAATGAATGAAATAAAGTTGTTCAGTCTGTCCTCACTAGAGACAAATATTTAACTTGGAAGTCAGAGTTTAGGGCTGCCCTGAGAAGTAAAAGTAAAAGTTTAGATATAAATGATATGTTCAAACTTTGTAATGAGGTAGATGTGTTTTCTTAACAAGATTCTAAGTCTATTAACCTGGCCATTGGGGCTGCTCTACAACTAAATAAAGGAGAAAAAACTTGCTATAGATGCAACCAACCTGGACATTTTGCTAGAGAATGCCCTACACAAAGACAGAACACCCTAGTAACTAAGGTCCAGGGAAACGACCAGAGGGCCCCCCTGCGAGGCCCGTCTCCCCTAATAACAACTGCAGACAACCCCCTACCCCCCACGGGAGATTGTGCAGGGTTTCAGCAGAAAGCACATCAAGCTCGAGAGTGCGGCCTTCTTTGCCCCGAGCCTCTCATGGCCTCGGCCCGTGCCAGGTGAGCCCGAGGGGCCCGGGAGCAGCCTAGGTCCCTACCTTGGCAGTCGCCAGGAGCCCTCGCCCTCGAGGCAGCCAACAGGTAGGCCTGAAGGCCAAGGCTGGGCCTTCGGGGCTTCTGCGGCCTAAGGCGGAGGGTCTGAGCAAGAACACTCTGCCATCACAGGCCCGCCCATGGCCAAGCACGCAGACCTGGATAAACCGAGGCCTCCATGGGCCTGGAGAAAGGCGGGGGGGGGGGGGGGGGGGCTCTTCCACTGATTTACTGTGGTCTATATTGAATGCTTCTGCTTTAGCCTTGTTGGATAAGACACAAAGAGATAATGCGTCAGAATTTAAAGATTGCTGGATGTGCTTTTCTGCTTCCCCGCGCCCTTTTATGAGGGCATAGCTTTATTTGGAAATTTTACCCTGCTTTCAGATGCTAGGCAGCTTCCCTTTGAGTCAGTTCAGCTTACCTTGACAGAACTCTCTGGCGTAGGAAGTTGTGTGTTGGGCCAGGCATGCTTCCGCAAGGCCCTTGCTAGAGATTTGCAGTAACATGTTTTGAGTAAATAAAAATGGCTTTTAAAGAGACTTCATAATGGTCAAAATATAGCTCAATTATTACTGTTACCTTATTTACAACTCCCCAATCCTACATTGTGTCAAAAAATTCATAGATTAGGTTTTATTGGAAGTTAAGAAAGCATTTCCTAAAACATATATAATTCATTTTGCCAATGGTGTTTTTGTTGGTTGCAAAAAATAGAGAGCGTTTTTCCAGATGGCTATAAAATATTTGACTAAGTGTGCACTGATAATGGCTTCAAAAAAGATTTAGCATGGTAAACTTTTAGGGTATTTGAGACATTTAGTGTATAGAGATTGTGTGTTTTCTCAAAAATTTGCCCTCAGATTAAATAAATTAGAAGTTTTAGATGCTTGCCAGAGCTGTTAGAAAATTTTGGATTTTAATCTTGGTTTGACAAGCTGCCTCTTACAAGCAGGAAAAGAAAGGAAGGGATAGAGGAAAATGGATTTTAGAACTCTCCCAGGGACAGAGAGAAATCGGGGGACGCCCTGTTTTATTCTCTCTGGCCCCTACAGGAGAAGTTCTCTACCCTCTTTCTATTGTCTATGTTTGGTGCACCAATCATGTGTCAATTCATGTAAGTTTTCTGTTTCATTGTCTGAATGATTGTTTCGTTGTCTGAATGACTGACTGTTTTATGTTTCATGTTAAAGAAAAAAAAAATGGTTAAAACTTTACCTGCTAAATCACTCTCAGTTTGCACAACTGAGGATCAGAGGCCCCTCCCTTTAGCCAAACATCAAGCACAGCAGGAGAGGTCCTGCTGAAAAATTTGTTTTTAAAGAAAAGGAATCTGCAAACTCTTAGTTCTAAGGCAAATGAGTTGATAGTTGTTTTTTTTTCCTAAAAAATTCTCTACAATTTTCTGAGTATTGTGTTTAGCAAATGACAAAGTGTGTTTTTATCTTATAAGTATAGCTATAAAAAGTAAAATTCTTTGATTGATCTAAATTTATAAGATTCGTGTAGCCACTTCATTTGGGTTTTGACTGGTCTTAAAGGTATAAATATAATCTGCATATCTTGGTCATAGAGAATTGGCTAATAAGTTATTTGGGTATGATTAAAAAGGTATAACACTGGTTACAAAGTTAGCTTAAGTAGTAACTCAGGGCTAGAGTCATTTTCAAACAAAAGCACCTGGCATAAACCTGCCCAGAAAATTACTCCTCTAAAGATACTCCTAAATTGAGATAATATTTTATGTAATTCTTATCCTAAAAGGTAGACTTATAGAGATAAGTTTTTAAAACAATGTCTCTTTAATAGAACATTAAAATTTACAGTGTCATGCATTCATGAATTGGCAGCCAAACTTCGTAACGTGATAGTGATGTTTCTAGTATTGATTTTAAGGAGAATAAATTGTTTAAAATTGGGTCTTGCTTTCCAAAAGTTATAGATATATTCTAATATTGCAACAGAAACTTAAAAATTATGGTTAAAATTGCCAGTGTTCCATTGACTGCAGCTTGCAGTTTAATTTCAAATTTAAGATCTTTATTTCACCTGTATATTGTAATTAAGATAATTATAAGAGTAATCATCTTTAAAAAAGAGTATCAAAAATTAGAGGCATAGACAGTTAAATTGTTCCTCTAAAATCGGTCCTTATTACAGGAAGGCCAAAATGCTCAGTTTAAAAAATATTTTATGTTTGAGTTAATGCAGGGCTCAAGGCAGCCCAAAAAAAGCTTGTAACCTTCTTTTATCTTGCAAACAGTGCCTGACAAAGTTTGCCCTGTGTTCAAGGGAATTTTCAGATGTTTAAAATAATGCTTAAATTCGAAGAGTTTTGCTTTTAATGAACTGGTGATCACTAGATAATTTTGCCTGTAGGTATGGCTAACATAGCTTTACAATATGTAAGAAATTTTTATTGTCTGCTTCAATACAAGAAACAAAGTTTAACTCTTTCAGTATATATTGTTTCTTAAATGAAAATTACTCTATTAGCCAATGCCTCTAAAGGAAAGTTTAAAGTTCTGGGGAATAATTGTTGCTCCATAAGATTCAGAGGCAATATTTTTAATATTTAGGGTTTTAGTTATACTGGAAAATTGTGGTAAAATTTGCTTTAAATTTTTATTTTCAAAAGCTTCCAGGAGATGTTAATTGGCTAAAGACCTTACCTTAAACTCACCACAGGAGAACCTAAGCCTTTGTTAGGTGCTATCAAGTGTGATTCAAATTAACTGGTGAGAACCAAAAAGGCTTTAAGAGAAAGTAGAGGAAAAGTCTATAATCTATTGGTATCGATTATAATTGGTGGTAATCAAATATTAGCTACATATTCTAGTTATTGTTATTAAATGTGTCCACAGCTATTCTTTGGCAGGAAAAATCATTAAAGTAAAATCATTCTTCTTCACCTTAAAGTTTTAACATCCTATTATAAAGCTGCTGTGGTGCTAATTAAGAATTCCTTGTTCCAAACAGCAATTGTTTATTGCAAAATATTGATATTTGACCTATTGCATACCATCATTTTAAATAAAATTGATACTCATCCTAAAAATAGGTTAAAAATTGCTTATATACATGCTTTTGTATCTTCTATAAATTCATGCATGCATGCATCCCATTTACTGTATTTAAAAACAACCCTTCTATGGGAAAAAAGTATATGTGAATTGATCACATGTTTATTCTTTCGAGTTTCTGCCTGCTTCAGCACAGATAATTAAATTATGTGCTGTAGATGGTGTTTTAAAATGTAAAAGATTGCCTGTAAAAGATCTCTTAAGACAATGCCACGCTAGATTTATATCCCAGGTAGATTATGGATCTTATACAAAAATAATTGGCCATATAATCTCATTCTTTCCATCATCAAAATAGTAATGGCTTAAAATAATAATTTGGTACTTAAATTAATTAAATAAATAAATAAGTAAATAAATAAATAAATAAATATGCATGTCATATTGTAAAGATTTGCTCTCAGTGTCCTCAGTTTCTACCTGTTCCACACATTGGTGTTAATTCTCGAGGATTTATACTTCATCAATTATTGCAAAAGGATACTCATTTTTAATAAAAAAAATATACACATGACTATTGATACCTTTTTAGTCTTTCTAATTACAACTACTTTAACAAGAAAAACAACTAAAAGTATAGTTAATCATTGCCTGTGTTGATTTTTTTTCTTGGTGTTCTAAATCAAATTAAAACTGGCTATTACAACCCAAGATTTGAGATGTTTTGTCAACAGTTTAATGTTACACATGTTACTGAGATATTTTATGATTCTCAAAGACAAGGTATTATAAAACTTTAAAAACTATATCTTCTTTAAAAACAAAGAAGGGGAGAAATTATATCCCTGTGCACATTATTTGGATCACATTTTTGTGAGAAATTATATCCCCGTGCACATTATTTGGATCACATTTTTGTGAGAAATTATATCCCCGTGCACATTATTTGGATCACATTTTTGTTTTTGGAAAAACTGGATATAATAGTGTCTAGGGCAGATAATAAGGATCTACTTATTGGCACATGCCATGATCCTGTTCAGATACTTAATATGGGGAAAACAGGGAATGTTTCTGTTTTTTCCACAGAATGCTTACAAGAGCATGCTAGCTTCCAATGTGACAGGCTGACCTGTGACCTGTGAGTGCCCTGACAGTGATGACCAGAAAGCTGTGTTGAGTGCACAAAAGAGGAGAAATCTGAGAGCAGCCACTTACAAACAGATAAAGAAACTTCATATCTCCACCATGGGCTGCAGCAAGGGGTACCAACCTGGTGCCAACTTAAAATAAAAACAACTAAAAAAGCTGACTAATGAGGCAAAAAGACTGGTACAGAGAATGTACAAGATGCTTTCATCAGAGACACTGTTTTTGGCCATTCAGGCCAGATCCTTATAGCTATGAAAGTTTGTGTACCTTACCTATATGCTTATTGTTAGATAACTTTAAGAGATAAGATCGCCAATCTTGGCAAGTCTTTTTATATTCATTATAATTCTTGTCAATCAATTTATTGTGTAGATCCTAATTTAGATAAGAAATCTACTGTTATGGTTTTGTAAGAGACCTGCTTATGTTTTGCGACCTATTAGAGTTAGAAAATGATCCTTGGTTTAATAATCTGAAAATGCAAACTTTAAAAACGTATCTACCACAGCTTTAGATTAGCAGCTACGTACTGCCCATTTTGTTAATGATAAGCATAGAAATATTTCCATAGCTTTGTCAGAGCAACATATTATATAGATAAAAATTTGGAGGCAAAAGATAGCATCCTAGATAGTCCTTGAGCTGACCATGGGCTTGGAATTCAGAAAGAAAGTTGCCTATTCAGTGACATTCAGAATTACCTCTGGCATTACACTATCACTTTGAATAAAGGCTAGGTTACTGCCTTACACAGGAATCTACTATCACCTACGAAGAAGGAAGTTTAAGACCTAAAGAGGAACCAGAGTAGATACTTAGAACTATAGATAGCTGAGTTACACCCATACACACGCATTTACAATGCCCTAGGAGAAAGGTGGACTACTAAAACTGGTTTTCAACCTCCCCCTGACCTTGTTGCCCTCCCTTTTAGGGCCCCTATTGGGACTCCTATTATTGATCTCCTTCGGTCCTTGGGCATTTCAAAAATTGACCAAATTTGTTAAATCTCAAATTGATTCATCTCTTTCAAGTACATTTGTTTCAGTTCATTACCATCGGCTGGACGTTGGCGATAACAAGCAGGTTACTAGAAAAGAGTCAGACGTAGATACTGCTTCATCACCCTCATTTAAGGGAGAGAGACTCAATTTCCATAAAATGCTTAAGTAAGATCATTCCCCTCCCCCTAAATTCGGCCATCAGTCTCATGCCACAAATCATTTATAGATTGCCGTAGTCTGTGCTTCCGACATGGTAATATACGTTCTCGGCACACTGGAAACTAAACAGTCCTCCCAGGCTAGACACATAGAAAAGTTGGAACTTGAAGCAGTCGCCCGTGAGAGTTGTAAGACTAAGTACTGCACAGAGATTAGTCTGGAAGCTGTTAATCTCTGAGAGGCATGTCTGATTGCATGAAGGTTGAGTGCCCTAGGGTCCTTCCCCCAAGAAAAATGGCACAGGAGCAGGTCAGGGTTACTCTGGGTAAAAATCTGTGGGCATGAGAGTCAATCCTGTATATGGCCCCTAACATTGCACACTGGGGATCAGGCCTCTACCTCTACCCATGGAGCTTGCTTCGTTCCTAAATCCCTTTGCTGGCCCAGGTTATACCCAACAGACTGGGACCATTAATTCAAGCCTCATAGATGACTTGTCCTTGGGTCCTTCGTGGTTTTAGAGAATCACCCAGTGAGCAAACAGACGTTTAGGCGATCGTTAAAAACGTGGCTACAGATTTATTATACAATATGCCTTTATAAAAATATTAAAATGGGGGAGATGTTGGGAGCTATTAAGACAACTCTTGATCTCTGAATTGGGCCTCTTCCCCCGAGAAGAAAAAGGGGTCAAAAGCAGGACACTGACACATGGATTCCGAGAACCAGGGGATGTTCCAGCCCTAGGTCATCACCGATGTCCTGACCACACCCTGATACCACCAAGTTCCTGCTTCCCCGTGTAGCTGCCAAAAGAATTTCTATTGCCCCCCTCACATAAGTACTTCTCCTTTTGCTTGTATTGCCCTACCCCTCCCACTGATAAGTATCTGTACTTCCCCTTTTGATTGTGCATTTAAACCTCGGGCCTGGCTAATACATTTGGGGGCTTTGATGCATTCCAGAACGGTTTCCGTGTAGTTATTCGCACAAGGCCCTCGTCCCTCTCTACCCCCCATTTGGTTCTTAGGAGGAGGTCCCCTCGAGACCCTCGAATACCTGGACCTGCTAGACGGGTCAGAAAGGCTGACAGATTACTGATTTCAGGATCAGCCTGGGAAAGAGCAAATTTAGTCTCATGTGTGGTAGAAATGGTAATTTCAGGCCTGGGTCGCACCCAGCCAGTTTGAGCTTAGCCTTTATGCTTCACAGAGGCAGGCAGATATCTGCTTTTGTAAGTTTAAAAGAAAATGTGTGCTTGCTATCTCATAAGAATTAAGTTCCTGTGGACACAGGATGCTATTTTAAGACCATCAAAAGGAAACCTGGAGTAAATGGCTGGGTTGAGAGATATAATAATAGATTCTGGTTATGGTATGCAGGAGATGAACTATTGAGTGAATTTTTTAGAATAGCAGGAGATAGCTGCTTGGTGAAGAGTCTCCAGCAGAACATAGACAGAGAGCTGTCTGGAGACCTGCAGAGCAAGCAGATCAGAAAGAAAACAGAATACAGCGAAAGGAGGATGGGAAGCTGTCTCCTGCAGAGCATAGACTGACAGCTTGGTCACAGGACTTGACTACCAGTCCTTTGTTTTCATGCTCCCAGATACCCCTTCTCTCTCTACCACTCTCCAAGCCCAGGCTTGGTCCTTGGCAACAGAGGTACACTTTGATATCATTAATCTTAAATCTAGATGTCAGGATTTAGAGCAAATGTACCACTTATGTAACCATCCAAGTCATTGCCACGTACCAGCTTATACTCAAGTATTTTCATAGAAGTGTAGCTACAGATGAGTGAACTCCCATTTGAGTGCTAGGAAGTGAAATGGGTTTGAGCAGTGCTCTTAACAACAACTGAATGATCCCCGTAGCCCACTAACCTACTTTCAATAAAATAAGAGAGAGTGCTATACATTATAGATTTGAGATACAAACACCAGCTTTGAGGAAAGCTGAAAGAAGATAGTGACTTTGAGGAAACAAAGCTGTGTGTGCTTCAGGTGACAGAGCTAGAAGAGTGGGAATTCCTAAGACCTTGTGGCTAAGGCAATTTCATCATAATCTCAAGTTGCTGAACAAGAAACTGTAAGTTTTGATGGATTCCCTGTTGAATTTTGGTCTTGTTTGTTCTGTTTATTGTTTATATGCTCTGATTCTTTCTGGTAAGGCTTCTTTTGTGACATTGTATGTTGAAAGCATAATAGTCTCTCTTTAGGATATGGTAGAGTCATGTTAGATAAACAGGTGTTTTCACGTTTGAGGAGACAGATGGTAGTTAAATTAATATGGCTCCCGTAGACTCATAAGTTTGAATACATGTTTCCTAGTTTGTGGAACAGTTTGGGAAGGAACACAGGTCTGCCTTTTTGGAAGAGGTGTGACACTTGGGTGCATTTTCAGGCTTTAACATCTTCTGACCACGCCCATATTGCAAGCTCCCACTTTCGTGGAGTTCAAATTATGAGTTCTCAGCTGTCCCTTGATTTACAGCTAAGACCTGTACTACAAGATGTACTTTCTAGATGCATTTATATCCTACATTTTTATAATTTATGGATGATTGTGGATGACTATGAGGTAAGAATGCCCTTCAATATCTCAGTTTTTATATTTGACCATCTTCAGAAAAGGATTTAACTTGATATTCATAGGAGTTGGCAAACCAATGTGTAAATGTGTCTAGATTCCCTGAGTAAAATCTCAATGCTCCCACACTTGAAGAAATGCATTGCAAAATCTTTTGAAGCTAATCTGATTTATTGACTGTGAGAGCCATCCAACTTGAATCCAGGAGGAAGAAGTGGAAATACCTTCTGAGTGCTGTGATTGGAGCTCAAGCAAGCTCCAAATTTGCAAAGCAGTGAGCATAGTGTTACTGCCCACATGGGGGTAGAAGCAGGCAGTTGAATAGCAGGGATGTGAAGTCTTACGTTCTCCCAGGGGCTTGATGGGAGGACAGACCGGTAAGCAATTGGACGAGAGGTTCTTGTGCTAATGAACTTCAAATCTACAGATCTGGAAAACTTTTGGCCAAAGCTGGAACCTCTATGCTGTGTCTCTTTAACACACTCTAACCCTAAGGGTGGTGCTCATGTCACTCAAGACTCAATAGCCAATCAGAACCTCCACATGGACCTGCCAGTCAGAAGAGGAGGCGGTTCTTCCGGGTCAAGCTTGCAAGCTC
Source organism: Mus musculus (assembly GCF_000001635.26). Classification (NCBI taxonomy): domain Eukaryota; kingdom Metazoa; phylum Chordata; class Mammalia; order Rodentia; family Muridae; genus Mus; species Mus musculus. Next base: position 175,703,690 of record NC_000068.7, on the reverse strand, counting down.
CTTTCTGTAACTCAGCAGTCATGAGAGTTTCTGTGTGATGTGTTATGCGTGACTCTACTGGGTGTTGTGAGAGGAGGTTAGTCAAGCTCAGAACTCCAAACATGGTAAGTGCCAGGTAATCTCCTGCGGTGCCGTCGGTGTGGGGAAAAAAGGGGAGTGGGAGAGCTCACTTCCAGCCAGAGTTCCAGTGCTCTGGGCAGGCAGGAGCAGGAGGACTGCAGGACGCTTTCCACATGGCCCCGGTTGGCTGTCTGGCCTTGGGAAGGCACGGACCCAACTCGGTGGGTGGAGGACAAGGGCAGCTCTAGGCACCAGGTTCCCAGCCTCCAGCATCCCACGCGGGATACCACGGAAGAGCTTAAGACAGAATGGGGTCCCCGGGGTGGAACTAGGCTTCGGGGCCAAAAGGAGGAGAAGTCGGGGAGAGGGGTCGCTGAATGATTCCCACGCGAGCGAGAGTCCTTGGTCAGGTCCGGGGCTGGAGTACAGGATGGCCTTCTGGCGGGAGGTTTTCTTTTTAATTTTTGTTACTGTGTGAATTTGATTGCAGTTTGGCCGCAGATCTTCCCAAGTATGAAGCAGAGATGGCTGCACTGGACATTGCCTGTATAATTTAATAATGTTCTTTAATTGCAAAGAAAGGCTCTGTGACTTTAAAAAGGAAAATAAGTGCTCTGGGAGACTGGAATAGTCTATCGAATTTAAATTTCCCAGACTAGGGCTCTGTCTGCAACTGTGGCAGATTTGCTGAGCCAGGAAAGCTTCAGCTGTCTGAATTATTTGCTCTGTGATCTTACAGTGGAGGAGCTGCTGTTGTCTGAGTCCCAGCTGTGTTTTCCAGGCTAATGAGTGACTCTGTACATGCCTCTCTATCAGGAACCCTAGTGGAAGGTACTATGCGGTTCTTTATGGGAGTCTCTTCAGAGCCATCTGTTGCAAACTGTGAAGAAGGCCAAAAGCCATGTCATGGTGATTGTAAAGTGTCTCCTTTGCCAGGCCAGAAGGAGCAAGTTTGCAGAGCTATTAGAGTCAGATCTGCTGGTACCAAGGACCGTGGTTCTGTTGGTCCATGTGGTGATCATAGCAGAGGCCCTTGTCCTTTGACTCTTCCTGAGTGTGGATTAATAGGGGTGTGGGAAGCTCAGTAGCCCTAGTATCGTATGGGCCTGGGTACCAAAGGTTTTCCGCGGAAATTTCTGGCCAGCCTTGGTGCGAGGGTTCCAGCAAATACAAAAAAATGCAGGCAAGGAGGGGAAGTTGCAAACCTGCTTCTGCTGTGCCAGTCAACTCCACCTCCGTCTCTGCTGTGCTATGCCATAATTCTGTCCCTCCCTTCACTGAGTAGGGTCCCCAAGTCCACTGGGGGCTTGGTCAGTAATGTTTTTCTTCAGATACTTGGCAGTTCCCTTGTGCAGGGTTGTTTTATTAGACTTCTACTGAGTTTTTCCCAGTGTATGCTAGTTTCTGCAGACTTCATAGAGGTCTCCATTTCTTTCCACTTATCCCTGTAAGTAGGATACAAGATGCTACTCTTAAAAAGTTTACTTGGCATAAGACATAGCTTGTGTAAGCTCTTCCCACTGCAGCTGTTGTAAATTCTACCTTCTACTTTTGCTATTTTTCTTATCTCCTGGGAACTCCAACTCAGAAACCCATCACTGGAAAATGGCTTGCTATTTCAGGGCTCTGAGGCACTTAATAAATGATTCTGGGTATCTTTGTTGTGCAAATCTCCTAGCTGTCTCAAGTAGGATTTGTAATCTCTAGTCCATATTTAAATTGTTCAAAATAACCTGGGGACTGAACAGGAAAGAAACTTATGGATGAGAGCATATGTGGAATTCAAAACCTGTCTTTGGCTGCCTGGTGTTTGAGCATTAGCCGCAGCTGAATCCATGCTGTCATTAAGAAATTTTTCCCAATTAATATTTTAGTTGTATATGAAGTGATTTCTTTCTGGGATGACATGTTAATTCTGGGAGAGCTGTCTCGTCTTCCCCTCATAGAGATGTTTCTAAGACAAGCTATGTTGACTCAGGTAGCCTTGATCCTGGTCTGCTGCTCCCCAGAGCAATGACCTTGCTTTCCTCTTGATATAAATTCCTAAATTCTTGAGTTAAAGAATGTAGCAAAATAGTGTTTTATAATAGCTCATTTGAGTCATATAATGAACTGTTCATTTCTTCTACCTTCAGTAGAGAACAGGAGCAATGGTTTACTGTTATCTCTGTCAGGTGAAGTAGGGCAGGAGATAGCTAGATTATAGACGAAAGCTTAAGGGAATCTGCTCCAGGTGTCACCATTCTAGTGAAGGATGAGAGTCAGACAGGATGAATACTTTTGTAATTTCGTGAAATGTATTAAATAATGCATGTGATTAAATAAAACTAGATTGGTGGGTGCTTAGTTTGTGCAGGTTAGCTTGAGCCAGTGATAATGAATTTCTGTTTTAGGATCTGTACTATATAGATAGAATGTATCAAAAATGGAAAACACATGCCATTAGCTGTAGCTGTGTGTGTCACATTATAGATCTCAGTAATTAACAAAGCACATGGGGCAAGGTCAAACACTATCTTATTAATATCATTCCTTCTACTAAGAAAGGTCTGATCTTTTTCATATCAGTACAGTGTTATATTTTCCCAATATAGGTGTGGGTTTGTTGTTATTATGTTTGTTTTGACAACCCACTGAGGACAATGTGCTGATTAACAAGAGTGCTCCACAGTGTCTGACATGTGTCCTAATTGCTCTGAGCCTTCGCTCATAGCCATTGGGTGAAAGTACTTGCAGTTTACCTGGACCCAGCCTGAACCCACAACACAAAATCTTATGTCCTAAAATCTCTCTTCAGTTACTAATATTTGGGCACTGACCACCTGTGGACAGTTTGGTAACTCCAATTTCAGCTGATTGATGGGGAAATGTAAGCTATCCACCTTGATTCCAGGAGGAAGAAGGGGAATTGCCTCCTGAGCGCTGGAATTGGAGCTCAGGCAAACTCCAAACTTTCAAAGCAGTGAACCCAGGGGCACTGCCCAGAAAGGGGAGAGGCAGGCACTTAGGCAGCAAGGATCAGGAATCTTAGCCTCTCCCAAGGGCTTGCGAGAGAACAGAGTATTGGAGGAGACACACTGGTGCTACTGAACTGCAAATCTGCAGATCTGGAAAAGGATTGGCCCAGACTGGAACCACTCGGCTGCATCTCTACAGCATACTCTAACCCTAAGCCTGGTGTTCACTTCACTCAAGACTCAATAGCGAATTAGAGCCTCCACATGGAGCTGCCAGTCAGAAGAGGAGGTGACTCTTCCAGGTACTAAGCCTGCATGTTCCTCTGTGTAACTCAGCTGATCTCAGTGTTTCTGTGGAACCGGTTCTTATTTTTGCTGGTTGCTGTGAGGTTAGCTCAGGCAAACTTAGAACTTCAGACATGGTAAGTGCAATGTCATCTCCCACAAAGAGGAGGAGCAAGCATCTTAGCAAAGGATGATTGTGTAATATCTCTTCCCAGAGGCTGGTTTGTCAGCATCAGCCAGACAGATGGGGACATCTGTGAGGTCCTTTGTGGACCTACTCTCTCCTTTTGGTCCCAGCTGTGTCCTCTGAGTAACTTTATTATAAGACTGCATCTTGTCAAAACCTTTGTGTCAGGGGCTTGTGTGGAGAAATATACTTGGCAGGATGAGAACCAGAGGAACAGCTTACTGTGTACACTGTAGGTAAAAGAGTGCTGACAAGAGCTAGGTCACAGACCAAAGGAAAAGGGAGTGTGCTGCAGGGGTCACTGTTATGGAGAAGGACCTGATTCAAGGACTGAGAATGATTTTGTAATTTTACAGACTGTATCCATGTATGGATGTAATTTAGTAAACCTAGATTGAAGGGTGTTTTATTTGATCAGGTTAGCTTGAGCCAGTGGGTAAGGAATTCCCATTTTAGGATCTGAATTATGTAGATTTGTGCAATCCTTGTTGACAAATTTAATTGAGCTCAGAAATGTAAAACACATGCCATTCGCTGTAGCTGTGTGTGTTAGATTATAGATCTTAGTAGTTAACAAAGCACTTAGGGACAAGGTCAAACACTATCTCATAAATGCCTTTCCTTCTACCAAGATAGGCCTGATCTTTTTCAAATCAGTATAGTGACATATTTTTCAATTATATTTATCTTTTTAAAAAGCCAATATTTGGTATTATTTTTTAAATTTTTATTTTCTTTATGTATAGGTGCTCTGACCTCTTACTTCTTCCTATTCTCCAATATTTCCCAGAAATCAATAATTTAATTCCTATTTTTAAAGAGATTACATATCTTACTGTTTACAGCAACATCGGTAGCTCAGGCTTTCCTTATGCCATGTAGTTAAGCCTTGCTTTGAGCACCTGAACCTAAAACCTTCCTTGCTCTTTCTGAGGGTAGAAGACATGGCTTCGGTGATTAACACCTGTAGCCTAACAGCTGAGGATTAAGCAATGTGGCCTTTTATCTATATCAGAAGGAACTGCTGGTCTCTAACTTTTAGCCTGCAGGTCAGAAGTCACAGGAAGAAAATGAGACACTCAAAGAAGTGGTTATGGAGTTTTTACTAAGTTGTCAAAAGTTACCTATGAAAGCTATCTAAGAGGAAAAGCGAAAAGATCCTAAGTGGGGAAGGGCAAAAAAACTTCTTTCTCTTTTCCATATCTCCTTGTCCTCTGTACTTATAAATCTTTCAGAATACCTGATCACATGTTACTGAGTACACTACAAGTTCACACAAAAAATCAAATCATAAATTGAGAGAGAAGTTTACAACAGAGAATGGTTATTAGTAAAACTAGATTGGTGGGTGTTTATTTTGGGCAGGTTAGCTTGAGCCAGTGAGTGATGAATTCCCATTTTATGATCTGTATTATGAGATATGTGCAAACCTTGGTGACATATTTAAGTGATCTCAGAAATATAAACACGTGCCATTAGCTGTAGCTGTGTGTGGCACATTATAGATCTCAGTAGTTAACAAAGATCATAGGGGCAAGGTCAAACACTATCTTATTATTGCCATTCCTTCTACCAGGAAGGGCATGATCTTTTTCAAATCAGTACAGTAATATATTTTTTCATTTATTTTTTTCTCTTTAAAAAGTTCATTTTTGGTATTAGATTTTAAATTTCATTTTCACTATCCATGGGTGATCTCTTAAGTGTTTCTGTTCTCCAATATTGCCCCAAAATTAAGAATTTCATTCCTGTTTTTAAAGAGATTTCATATCTGTCTGTTTAGAGAAACATCTCCTGTAGCTCCTACTTTCTTTATGCCATGTAGTTAAGACTTGCTTTGAACTCCTAATCCTGCCTCTGCTGCCCAGGGCTTAGAAAACAGTCCTACAACTGCTTTCAGGCTGGGTTCTGACTGATCAGTGAGACAAAAGACACCAGGGAATGAGTGTTGTCTAACCTCCCTGGGTTACAGGGTTACAAATTAGGGGGTTACAAATAAAGAGGGACAGGTATAAGGTTGAGTTCACTGACCAACTTTGAAGCTGGTCTACTTGCAGCACAGAAAAGGAGGAGGAATAAGGTAGGTGAGGCCTTTCTGCTTTGGCAGTAGTTGACATTCACCATGAGGAGTCATGGAATCAATTTTGCACAATCAGTAAAATTCCATACTGGTCGTCTTCGGGCATTTTTCAGATTAGGGCAATGTCAAATGAGATCACAGGCCCTCGTTGTGACACCATATTGCTGGCATACCTCGACATCTACCCCAGCAATAGGACTGCCAATATCCCAGCTGCCATTCCTTATGCAATCCAATCATTTAGGAACTGGGCTTTTCATCTATCATTAATCATCTTGATCTGGCTCTTGCTTCTGCCCTCCTTCCTCTCTCCACAAGGTCCCAGGTCATGTCTACTCTATACTATCCCAGGTATAATTGGGTCAGGCTATGTTCACTCTTTTGTGTATAATATACTTTCTCCTCCACCATACCTAGGAGCAGTGATGTCCTTACATTTTATTTCTTCTTTTTCTTCCTTTTTCTCGCCCAATAACTGCTTCTAGTTTTAAAAGTCATAGTCACATTCACTTTTAAATTATTGTCAATGTATGAATTTGATTGCAGGTTGGCTGCAGGACTTCCCCAGTAAGAAGTAGAGGTGGCTGTAGTGGGTATTGCATGCATAATTGAATATATAAAGAAAGGACCTTGGGCCTTTAAGTGGAAATTACTTGGTCTCCAGGACTAGAACATTCTTATAAATGTAAATTTTCCAGACTAGGGCCATGTCTGCATGTAGGGTGTAACAGCCTAGTTTGGAAGGTTTTAGCTGTCTAAATCTTTTGCTCTGTGATCCCACAGTGGAAGGAGCTGCTGTTGCCCTGAGGCCCAGCTGACTTTTCCATGCTAATGAGGGACTATGGGCAGGACTAACAATCAGGAACACTAGGGGAAGGTAGCTTGCAGATTCTCTACAGGATTCTCCTCAGATGCATGTGTTATAAGCTGCCTGGAAGACCACAAGCCATCCCCTGGTTATTATAGTAATCTCCATTGACGGTACAGGAGAAGCAAGTCTGCAGAGCTATTTGAGTCCGATCTGCTGGTTCTAAATGGACTGTGGGTCAGAGTGTGGTTCTGTTGGTACATGTAGTGATCATAACAGAGGCCCTTGTCCTTTGACTCTTCCTGAGTGTGGATTTACAGGGGTGGGGGTAGCTCGGTAGCCCTGGGAGTGGCAAGGTATGGAACTTAAATGTCACTCTGCAGTGTGCATATACAGGCATTGCCTTTGGTGTGCCATAGGACAACATTGGAAAAGTAATGGTTTGATTTCTAGAATTCATGACCCTTCTGTATTCAGTTTTGTGTGACTAGTTTTATAAATAGTTTAGAAGGTACTAGTAAAGAGCTGTCAACGATCATCCTTCAGAAATATTTGATTAGATTCCTTTTATCTTGCTATTCCCTGTTATCAAAATGGCATGATTCACAGAACTTCAATTCTTGTTACAAAAGGAGCTTCTGACATGCAGAAGTTTCTCAGGTGTTGCTGGTGCTTGGTGGGTGGATAGGACAGATTGGAGAATAATGCATATGGCAGGAAGCAGACATTAAGTTATCATTCAGCATTGTTTTGTATATGGGCTCCCATGGGCCTGGTTTAGCCTGAAAGTACAAAGGGTCATGAACAGCTATAGAGCAATAGCTCAACTTTCTGATCATCTACAATGACAGAGAGAACTCTGGAGCATGGGGCCTCTCTGTTTGGAAGACAGATGAGTAGTAACTGTTGGGTCAGATTTATAACAGTTTAGGGGTGACTGAGTTATTTTTATTGGAGTCAGGAAATATGATTTTATTTTATTTCTATACACATACTAGCACAGGTAATATTAGTCAGGTTCACATTGTCCTTGGTGTAGTTGCCTTAGTTATTGAAGAAATGTTGAAAATTGGTCACATGGAAATTGGCAGAGGAAGCTTTCCCTGATATTGTGTGGCAGTTCTGTGGGCTACTATGAGACTGTTCTGTCTAGGAAAACAGATAGTGGGCTTGTTCTTTAGACAGACTGCTTGGTCTTTGGGAGAATTGGCTATGGTTGAGAAGGGGGTGTCTGTCCATACTTGGGGGCTAAGAAGGGAAGGAAACATGTGACAAGAAGGGAAGGGGAGATGGAAATGGTCTTTTGTGACATGGATAGGTGAGAGGAAACTGCAGTTTTAAGGGAACTCTTGCATATTTGATCTCAATAACAATAATGTCTACCAGCATTCTACATGGTTCCATACAGAACATCTTAAAACTAAGGCATCAGGTTCCCAGAGATCATTTATTTACTTAAGTTTTTGTTGTCCAACTATGAAAGACTGGATAAAAAGTACTATGTGGGTAGGCCTGGCAGTCAGCGAATATTCATTTTGAAATAAACCTTTATACTGTTGTCTGTATATTTTGCTTTGTGCACACTTATCAAATCCTACAGGATTTAGTCACCTATGATGACGTGCATGTGAACTTCACTCAGGAAGAGTGGGCTTTGCTGGATGCTTCTCAGAAGAGTCTCTACAAAGGTGTGATGGTAGAGACCTATAGGAATCTCACAGCTATAGGTAATATTGGATTTTTTTTTTTTTACTTTATAAAATGTATGCACAACTGTTTCTTTGTTATTGTTTTTTGTTTTGTAATTTTAATTGAGAATGAGGAAGAATATGGTGAATAAATAACTCATGGTTTTAAAGTTCAATGGAGTTAGTAACTTAAATGTTGCCTAATTGCCAATAATGTAACATACTTTCTCTGGTACTGTGTTTAGGTTACAGTTGGGAAGAACATACAATTGAAGACCATTTCCAAACTTCTAGAAGTCATGGAAGGTAATTTTCCTCTGCAAGCTGATGAGAAAATGCCTATGAAGAAAGTTTAACGTGTGCTACAAGTAGTAAAGAAAACCAATAGGGTACAATAAGCACTGCTTTCAGTTATGGATGTTTATTGAATTTCATAAAATCATATATGTCTATGGCAGATATGTAATTATTGTTTGCAAGACTTTCCATTAGTTCAAAGACAGAGAAATAATGGCTTAACAGGTATGTTACTGTTTAAATCAAGCCTAGTAGAGCCATGCTGTACAAGTGTGAGTGTCTTCAGTCTCATATCGCTTAGCTATTGCAAAAGGAACACACAGTGATTAGGTGACAAGTATATGTCTAAAACCTAGTAATAAGCAAATAATCCATAGTATATCTGAGCTCAATGATATACTTGTAATATCATTGCTAAATTTAGTGAGATGGACAGTTCATAAGATTCAAAAATGGTTTGGTGGAAAAACCTTAATCGCTATACTACATCTCTATGAGGAAAAAAGTCACGTGTGTGAATGTAATATGGAACCTTTACACTTGTTATTCTCTTTTAATATGGTTGTCATACGTTACTATGGATACAGCCCTTGTGAGCATAGGGGTATTGAAAGATGCCACATACCTTTCAATTTTTCAGAACAACAAGAGGATATGCAGTATAACATACTTTGAGTGACATTCTAAATGTGCTGTAAGTTTATAAGTACTTAGTTTCCCAACATTATTGGGGACATTTACCAACTCAAACTACTGAAAATCATAATGAGAATTAGGGTAGTAGAAATTATATTCTGTTTGCGTTTGTTCACGTTCCAAATGTAGTATTACTCTCATGATAACAAAATTTGTGAATGCAATCAGTGTGCAAAGACTTTGAGTTCTTCCTTTTTTTTTCAAATATGTGAATAACCTTTTATACAAAAAGTATGCTATAAATGTGAGCCAGATAATCACTACTGTTCCCATTTCATGTATCCTCAAAGATGTAAAACAATCCATAATGAGGAGAACACCTTTGAATGCAAACAAAGGCATATTACATTAACATTAGATTGCTCTTTTCAATGAAGCCAATTTTTAAAAGAATTCATACAGATATAAAGACTCGTCAGTATAATCAATGTGAGAACAATTTCACATGTGCCAATTGTATTTGCAGGCATGAAAGACGTTCTTCTGCAGAGCAACACTCTGAGTTTATTCCATGTGGTAAAGCCTTTGCATATCAGAGTCGTAGTCAAAGGCATGTAAGAATACACAATGGAGAGAAACACTATGAGTGTAACCAATGTGGTAAAGACTTTGGAACAAGGAGTGTCCTCCAAAGACTTAAACGAACACATACAGGAGAAAAACCCTATGAATGTAACCACTATGGTAAAGCCTTTGCAGAAAGCAGTACTCTCCAAATCCATAAGCGAAAACATACAGGAGAGAAACCATATGAATGTAACCACTGTGTTAAAGCCTTTGCAAAAATGAGTAAACTCCAAATACATAAACGAATACATACAGGAGAGAAACCCTATGAATGTAAGCAATGTGGTAAAGCCTTTACACAAAGCAGTCATCTCGGAATCCATAAGCGAACACATACAGGAGAGAAACCCTATGAATGTAAACAATGTGGTAAAGCCTTTACACGAAGCAGTACTCTCCAAACCCATAAGCAAACACATACAGGAGAGAAACCCTATGAATGTAAACAATGTGATAAAGCTTTTGTAAGAAGGGGAGAACTCCAAATCCATAAGCGAACACATACAGGAGAGAAACCCTATGAATGTAAGCAATGTGGTAAAGCCTTTGCACAAAGTGGTACTCTCCAAATCCATAAGCGAACACATACTGGAGAGAAACCCTATGAATGTAAGCAATGTGGTAAAGCCTTTGCACATAGCAGTACTCTCCAAATCCATAAGCGAACACATACAGGAGAGAAACCGTATGAATGTAAACAGTGTGATAAAGCTTTTGTAAAAAGGGGAGAACTCCAAATCCATAAGCAAACACATACAGGAGAGAAACCCTATGAATGTAAACAATGTGGTAAAGCCTTTGCACAAAGTGGTACTCTCCAAGTACATGAGCGAACACATACAGGAGAGAAACCCTTTGAATGTAACCAATGTGGTAAAGCCTTTGTACAATGCATTGCTCTCCGAATACATGAACGAACACATACAGGAGAGAAACCCTATGAATGTAAACAATGTGGTAAAGCCTTTGCACATAGCAATACTCTCCAAATACATAAGCGAACACATACAGGAGAGAAACCCTATGAATGTAAACAATGTGGTAAAGCCTTTGCACATAGCAGTACTCTCCAAATACATAAGCAAACACATACAGGAGAGAAACCATAAGAATGTAAACAATGTGGTAAAGCTTTTAAAAGAAGTGGTGACCTTCTAATACATAAGCGAACACATACATGAGAGAAACCCTGTGAATGTAAGCAACGTGGTAAAGTTTTTATAAGAAGTGTTGACCTTCAAATACATAAGCGAAGACATACAGGAGATAAACCCTATGAATGTAAACAATGTGGTAAAGCTTTGCAGAAAGCAGTACTCTCCAGATATATAAGCGAACACGTACAGGAGAGAGACCCTATGAATGTAACTAGTGTGGTTAAGCCTTTGCAGGAAGCAGTGGTCTCCAATGTCATAAAAGAACACATACAGGAGAAACACCCCATGAATGAAACCAAGGTAATAAACCCTTTGCAGGAAGCAGTGGTCTTGAATATCATCGAATACATACAGCTGAAAAACCCTATGTATTTAACCAATGTGGTAAAGCCTTTGCAGGAAGGAGTGACCTCCAAAGACAAAAGATCATACAGAAGAGAAAGTCTACGAAGGCATCTAATGTTATAAAGTCTTTGCAGCAAGCATTGATCTCCATGTATATAAATGAACACATACCAGAGAGGAACCTTTTAAATGTAACCAACATGGTAAAGCTTTTTCAAAAACCAATAGTCTTTACATACATAAAAGAATATATACTTGAGAGAAATGCTTTGACTTTAACCAATGTGGTTAAACTTTTTCAGAAAGCAGTCATCAACAAAATCATAAAACAACACGTATAGGAGAGAGATTTTTGAATGTTAGCAATGTGCTTTTACACCTTTTTTCACAAACAGTGGCCTCAAAATATATAAGGAAACACGTACTGGAGAGAAAACCTATGAATATCAGCAATGTCCTGAAACCCTTCTACATCACAATCATCTTCAAATCCATAAAGAACATGTAGTGGAGAAAAATCCTCTGAATATCACTAATTAGGTAAAGCAGTTATAAAGAGTCATCTCCTAACACAAAAGTATACACACTGGATAGAAACCCTATGAATATAAGCAATGTGGTAAATGTTTTATAAGTCACAGTATTCTCTAAGTAAATAAAGGAAGACACACTTGAGAGAAACCCTATGAAAGTTATTAAAGGTACAAAGCCTTGTACATTAAAATCTTCAAATACATAAAAGAAGACATAGAGGTAAGAAACCCTATGTCTGCAAGCCATGTGGTATTGCCTTCACTTGTCAATCGTATTCAATGACACAAAAGAAATCATAATGTAGACAAAATCCTGTGAGAGTAGTTAATATGGTGAAGCTTTTTGAATATTTCTAGAGTCTTCACAATGAAACAATCCATACTGCCAAGAAATTTAGGAATATAATATGGTGAAACCTTTTCAGATTCTCAAATCTTTATCATTATGAAAGAGAAACCCTATGAATGCATTAAATATGGGGAAGCCTTTAAACATTACTAATTCTTCATCATCATGAAAATAATCATACAAAGGATTCAAGAGGATACAGGGGTGTTTCTTACTGTATTGCTTGAGTTACAGTCCTGACATCCTTTGGTGATCAACAGCAATTTGGAAAGTGTAAGCTGAAGAAACCCTTTCCTCCCCTCTGCTTCTTGCTCATCATGTTTGTGAAGGAATAGAAACCCTGACTAAGACAAATTGGTATGAGGAGTGGGTATTCCTGTGACAACCTGACCATGTTTTGGGAGGACTGTGGAAGGATTTTGGAACTTTGGGCCAAAGGACACATTCAGTTTTCAGAACTCTGTGGGATGTTGTGTAGGAGCTTGGAAGATAATGTTGAGAACAGTGCAGAAGATGGAGGCCTGGCTTGTGAAATTTCAGAGGGAAAATTAAAGACTCTTTTCAGTGCCATTGCTATTTTGGATTGTGAAGATTCTGGGTTCTAACTAGCTAGGGCTGAAGAATCAGCTGTGATTAACAAGATACCAGAACTACTAGAGTGAAAACTTGGCATTATTGGGACTATTGATGCTGGTTAGCTGGAGCTGAGAAATTAGCAGTAATTAAGAAGAGACCAGCATCATTGGGCTGACATCTTCTCGGAAGTGTTTGCCGAGAGCACAGAGGCTGTGTTCCAGAGATAGCCAAGGTTTACCTTGTGCTATGGCTGGACTTGGTAACGTGTAAGAGTTACCCAGGTGGTACTGGTTTTGCTGGCATGAAGGGATCAGACAGAGCAGCTGAGGCTCAGCACTATGAGAGGCCATGGAAGGCCATTGGTGAAGGTGCAGCCTCAGATGCAATTGATGACCCAGGACTGTGGTGTCATGCAGTGTTTGGAGAAGCCAGGACCATGAATGACCAAGAACAGCAGCAGCAGTAAAGTATAGGCATCTGGAGTCTAGAGGACAAGCTGTGTGCTACAAAGGACAGGGCTAGAGAAGTGACCCAAGCCCTTGGAGGAGCCCAGAAGATCATGAGTTGGATCCCAGACGTTGGACAGTTGGAATTTAATTTTTCTTTTGATTGTGACTGTGCCCTCATATTTTTCCCTTTGAAGGAAGAAAATATTTTAGTGGATTCCACAGTTAAGAGACTTTTAATTGTAAAAGAGTTTGGATTTTAAAGGATATTGAATATTTTAAAAGGATTGAACTTTTAATATGTAAAGACTATGGGACTGTGATGGTTTGTATATCCTTGGACCAGGGAGTGGCACCATCTGAAGGTGTGACCTTGGTGCAATAGGTGTGACCTGGTTGGAATGGGTGTGTCACTGCGGGTGTGGGTATAAGATCCTCACCCTAGTTGCCTGGATGTCAGTCTTCCACTAGCAGTCTTTGGATGAAGGCATAGAACTCTCAGCTCCTCCTGTGCCATGCCTGCCTGGATACTGCCATGCTCCCACCTTGAAAATGGACTGAACCTCTAAACCTGTAAGCAAGCCCCAATTAAATGTTTTTTGTAAGACTTGCCTTGGTCATGGTATCTGTTCACAGCAGTAAAACCCTAACTAAGACAGAAGTTGGTACCAGGAGTGGGGTAATGCTGTGATAGGCCTGACCATGCTTTTATTTGAAAGAATGTGGATTTTGGACTTTGGATTTGGGAAGCAGTGGAATGCTTTAAATGGAGCTTAATGGGTCATCCTAGTAGGAAGATGGAAGACTTTGTTGCTGGGAGTGATTTGAACTGTGTTGACCTGTCCCAACAGATTTCAAAGGAGAAGAATTTCAGAATGTGACATAAAGGCTGTTTTTGTGGTATTTTGGTGAAGAATGTGGCTACTTTTTACCCTTGTCTGAAATGTCTGCCTGAGGCTAAGGTGAAGCGACTTGGATTAATTGCATTAATTGCATTGACATAGGAAGTTTCAAAAAAGCCCAGCAGAGACTCTGTTCTCTGGTTAAGTCTCACAAAGAGAATTTTGAACAAGTATAGAAAGCTTAGAAAGGCAAAATTTGAAATATATGGTTTGAGTATTAAAGGGGTGCCAGGAAGTGAAACGGAGCAAAATACTGTGTTCTAGGAGATAAAAGATTAAGGGAGTGGGACCTTGGGGCAAGATTCTACCCAGCTTAATTAGATCCAGGTATGGTGGTACACACCTTTAATCCCATGAGACAAGCATGCTGATCTCTGCATTCAAGGTCAATCTACAAAGCAAGACCCAGGATAGCCAAGCTTAGGCAGTGAAGGATTTAGAAAACATAAAGCTAGTGATAATGTAATAGTACAAGGGGATCATGTTCTAGTTCCTGTAAGCAGCAGATCTCGGCAGCTTCAGCCATGTGGCACTGACTCTAGAGTTAAGAATGGAAGGAACTACTGGGAAAATTGATGCTGGTTAGCTGGAGCTAAGGAATTAGTGATGATTAAGAAGAGGCCAGCATCGTTGAGGTGAAATCTTCTGGAAATTGTTTTCTGGGAGCACAAAGAAGCTGTGTTCCTAAGATACCCAAGATTGTACCTCATGCTGCGGCTGGACTTGGTAATGTGTAAGAGTCACTCAGGTGGTACTGCTTGTGAAGGAATGAAGGGATCATGGAGAGAAGCTGAGGCTTAGCACTGTGAGAGGCCAAGGAAGGACACTGGAGAAGGTGAAGCCTCAGCTGTAGTTGATGGCCCAGGACTGAAGGGGTCATGCAAAGGATTTGAGGCTTGGCACCCTGAAGATAGCCTATGAGAGGCTATTGGTGAAGCCTAGTTGGAGTGGAACACCACAGTGTATTGAAGATGTCAGTACCATGGGATGATCATCAAGAACAGCAGCTGTAGTGGAGTGGATCAACCTGAGCATAGAGTGCTACAGAGACAGAGATGGAGAAGTGATGCCAGCCCTTAGGAGGAGTCCAAAAGATCAAGTGGAATCCCAGACACTGAAAGAAGAAGCTGTAACATTGAAATTGCCTTGGAGACTCAGAGATGTTAAAGATGCCAGAGCCATGGGATATATGCTGAGGAAAGCTGCTAACAGGGAGTGGAACCAGCCCAGGAGAAAGCAGTTTGTTGCAGTCAACAAAGATGAAAAAGGAGTGGAGATCTGAAGACCACTTTGACATCAGCCATGGAGATGCAGAGTTTGGAGTTTGCCCAGATGGTTTCCTGCCTTAATTTGGGGATTACAGATAAGTTGAATGAATCTCAGAAAAGACCTTGAACTTTGGACTTTTAACATTGTTGCAACTGCTATAGACTATGAGGACTTTGAAAGTTAGATTAAATGCATTTTACATTATGCTATGTTTAAGTATGGCCCCCATAGACTCATGTTTTTGAACAAGTCTATGGGGACCAGGGAGTGGAATGTAATGGTTTGTATATCCTTGGACCAGGGAGTGGCACCATCTGAAGGTGTGGCCTTGTTGCAATAGGTGTGACCTGGTTGGAATGGGTTTGTCATTGTGGGTGTGGGTATAAGATCCTCACCCTAGTTGCCTGGAAGTCAGTCTTCAACTAGCAGCCTTTGGATGAAGACATAGAACTCTCA
The DNA here is from genome assembly GCF_000001635.26 of Mus musculus. Classification (NCBI taxonomy): domain Eukaryota; kingdom Metazoa; phylum Chordata; class Mammalia; order Rodentia; family Muridae; genus Mus; species Mus musculus. The sequence goes on along the minus strand of NC_000068.7, from coordinate 175,688,032 downwards.
GCTCCTCCTGCTCCATGCCTGCCTGGATACTGCCATGCTCCCACATTGATAATGGACGGAACCTCTGAACCTGTAAGCCAGCCCCAATTAAATGTTGTTTTTTATAAGACTTGCCTTGGTCATGGTATCTGTTCACCGCAGTAAAACCCTAACTAAGACAGGGACATTTAAAGTTGTTTAGATCTTGGGGATGAATAAACTAAGGGTTGAGGCTTACTAGTGATGTATTTGTGTGTCAAGTTGACAAGGGGTCAATTGTACTGACAAGTTTGGTGTCAACTTGACACAAGCTGGAGTTATCACAAAGAAAGGAGCTTCAGTTGGGGAAATGCCTCCATGTGATCCAGCTGTAAGGCATTTTCTCTCCCCCCCCCCCCCTTTGATTTTTTGAGACAGGGTTTCTCTGTGTAGTGCTTGCTATCCTGGAACTCACTTTGTAGTCCAGGCTTACCTCAAACTCAGAAATCCACCTGCCTCTGCTTCCTGAGTGCTGGGATTAAAGGTGTGTGCCCCCACACCAAGCTCTTTCTTTTTTGGAGGACAGCCATTTTCTCAATTAGTGATCAAGGGGGAAAGGCTGCTTGTGGGTGGGACCATCTCTGGGCTGGTAGACTTGGGTTCTATAAGAGAGCAGGCTGAGCAAGCCAGGGGAAGCAAGCCAGTAAATAAACATCCCTCCATGGCCTCTACTTAAGCTCCTGCTTCCTGACCTGCTTGAGTTCCTGTCCTGACTTCCATTGTGATGAACAGCAGTATGAAAGTGTAAGCTGAATAAATTCTTTCCTCCCCAACTTGCTTCTTGGTCATGATGTTTGTGCAGGAATAGAAACTCTGAATAAGATAAGGGGTAGAAGGTGTGGATTGTATTAAAAAAAAGAGTAAACAATAAAAGAAAGAAACATATATATATATATATATATATATATATATATATATATATATATATATGTATATGTATGGGAGGGACAGGCAGAAACATTCCTTCAAAATTATAGCTTTGTAAGACCCCCTTTCAGGGACTGCTGCTCTAGTCTGGGGAGAGAGAGTGCACCCAAAGAAACACAAGAATCTTCCTTACTGTAAACACATGCGGTAGGTTAATGACAGAGCTCCATGTCAAAAACGAATCTCACACAGGAGACACTAGATTCGACCACGAGGCTCGAAAGCTAGGGGTTTTTTATGGGGTAAAGGGCTTAGGGGTGGGGAACTCAGCATCGTGACACACTATTGGCTTATTCAAACATCAGCAAAAGAATACGTGCAGGTCAGGGTTCTGTGAGTTGTTGACTCAGTTCAGATAGCCCTGTTATGTCCTCATATTGCTCTTTATCTTTTTGGTCAAGCTGTTCCCAGGAATGCCCTGGTTTGTTTTTCTTTGTTCTCATCCCCAGGAGCCTCTAAGCTTACAAACAACCAGCAATTTCTGAGTACTTTATATGACTTACAGGTCTTGAAATTTCATCTTTCTTTCAGCTTCATTTTCACACCAATCAGGATTTAAGGACAGGGGCTTATGTAGTTTACTGGATCAACTGTTATAGAATATAGGTATTATAGTTTAAACAATCATTTGGATTTCTTCTTTGGTGGTAAAGAACAGGTGTTATGTTTTGAGAAGCACACTATGAAAAGCAGAAAGCTTTGTTAGAGACAGTCATGTTTTCAAAAACAAAATATGAGTAAAGTTAGGTTGGATCTCCACAATACCTGATGCCTGGAAACTTGAACGTAGTTTCACCATATGAGTAAATGGAGGGTAATAACCAAAAGGCAATACTTAGGGCCTGGTGCTTGGATTTGCCTTGTTTTTCTGTTTATTCCCAATTGTTTATTGGTTCTCATGCTACTCATGTTAAATTGTTCCCAAATTTCATGATAATCTTGCATTTGAGACACTGAGATTCCCTGCCCCAAGCTGATTATAACTGGGAAAGTAAAGTGCCAGCAGCCAATGGCTAGGGAGGAGACACAGGCAGGATTTTTGGATTCATGACAAGGGGAACAAAGAGGATCTCCATGCCAGTAAAGGAATTGGATGCTGGCTTGAGAGATGGGAAAGACAGAATACCAGCCACATAAGAGCTGTGGAAGAGTAGTCCCAGTGTTCCCTCTTCTGAATGGTTCTGGGGAAGCAGAGATGGGCTATAGATTTTAGTAATTCAGGACTGCCATAGAGGAGCTATTAGCAATGTGGATGATTGGGAGTGTCCCATCTAATGAGCTGATTTGGCATATTAAATTAAGCTTTTTTTCTTTCATTTCAGACTCCAAAGTATTTGCAAGCTGAGCTAGGAACTTACACAGGTGGCATCCTATAGTAGAGCAGAGTAACAACTGAGTCTACAGAAGGCATCACACCTATAGGCTGAAACGCAGTATTCAAAACTTACTGGAGATTCTCGAATGAAAAACCAATGTTAAGATGTGAAATTAAGGGATGGGGAAAATTGGATTCTTAGTGGAGTTGCTGGTTTTGCTGAGCCATCTAGTTCCTCACCAAGTTGTGCAAGTTCACAACTAAAACAAAAGTTGAGCTGAATTGGTTTGCATAATTCTTGGGTTCATGGAATGTGCTGGGACTCACCAAAATCCTCCATGTTGATCCGGACATCCTTGTTGGTCTGGATTTACCATGGGCCCTTCTCAAAGATTTCTATCTGTCTCAAATAGTTTGAGCTTGTAGGTGCAGTACAGACAGACAGGTAGCTCAGAAAGAAGAGATAGAGGTCGATAGTAGAAGCTGCCCAGAGCTATAATCAGAAAAAAGAATAGAAATCTATGAGATTTGTTTAATAGCTTTTAGGGATAAATGAGACAGAAGTAATTGTTTAAGAGTGTTTGAGGCGGTCTCTGTGGAGGGCCCTATGTTCCCCAGAGGACTCCCCACAAGGCTGGCACATTAGCACACCCAGTTCCTTGAGATCACTGGTGAGTGGAACGCAACATCAGTTCCAAAAAATCCAGAGGGTCTTGTGCTAGCAAAAACAGGGTCAACGGACATAGGCAGGCCCTAGCACACCCAGAATTTTGGAATCACTGAAACCAGTTTATGCAGAAGAGTACATGGGCAGCAGAAGCAACCAAGTTTCTTGGACAGGGTCCCTTCAGGCCTTCATCCTCAGCCAGAAGACAGAGCTGGAACCCAGACTCCTGGACACCTTCACTGCCAGAGGAGAATTGGCCTCTGGGGAGGGCTCTGACCTCAGGAATCAGGAGGTGGATCTGAGCTCCAGACTTCTGTGCACCTTCTCTGCAAGAGGAAAGCTTGCCTGCAGAGAGTGTTCTGACCACTGGGACACAGGAGAGAATTAGTCTTCCAGGAGTGCTGACAGGGGTTAAAGAACACAGGAGGAACAAGCTTCAACCAGAGACAGCTAGAACATCTAACACCAAAGACTACCAGATGGCGAAAGGCAAATGAAAGAATCTTCCTAACAGAAACCAAGACCACTGGGCATTATCAGAACCCATTACGCCCACCACAACGAGTCTCAAATACACCAACACACCTGAAAAGCAAGATTCGAATCTGAAATCTCATCTCATGATGTTGGTATAGGATGTTCAGAAGTGCATTAATAACTCACTTAAAGAAATTCAGGAGAACACCGCTAAACAGGTAGAAGCCCTTAAATAGGAAGCACAAAGAATCCCTCAAGGAATTATAGGAAATCACTGCTACACAGGTAGAAGACCTTAAAGAGGAAAGACAAAAATCCCATAAAGAATTACAAGAAAATACAACCAAAGAGGTGACAGAATTGAACAAATCCATCCAAGATCTTAAAATGGAAGTAGAAATAGTAAAGAAAACCCAAAGGGAGACAACTCTGTAGATAGAAACCCTGGGAAAGAAATAAGAAACCGGAGATACAAGCATCAGCAACAATACAAGAGATGGAAGGGAGAGACCCAGGTGCAGAAGATTCCATAGAGAACATGGATACAACAATCAAAGAAAATGCAAAATGATCCTAACCCAAAACATGCAGGAAATCAAGGACTCAAAGAGAAGACCAAACCTACAGATAATAGGTATAAATGAGAATGGAAAATTTCATCTCAAAGCACCAGTAAATATCTTCAACAAACTTATAGAAGAAAATTTCCCCAACCAAAAAGAGATGCCCATGAACATACAAGGGACCTATAGAACTCCAAATAAACAGGACCAGAAAAGTATCTCCTGACACATAATAATCAGAACAACAAATGAACTAAATAAAGATACAATATTGAAAGCAGTAAGGGACAAAGGTCAAGTAACATATAGAGGCAGGGCTATTAGAATTACACCAGATGGTCCCTTCCAGTCGGTGCCAGCACAGGGTCACTTTGGGCTCAGAGTTGGCGAACATCCCTAAGGTCCCTAGAGGACTCTTCTCGTGATCTTAGGACCATCGGTAAGTGGAACACAACTTCTGTTCCAATCCATCGCGCACGGAACCTGAGACAGCATTAGGGATGCAGAAAACCCGCTTGACCAGAGTTATAAGTCCCTTCCTGTTGGCGACAGTACCTGGTCACCTTGTGTGCAGAGTTGGCGGACACCCCCATGGTCCCTAGAGGACTGTCCACACTAACTTAGGACCACTGACCAGACAGCTCCACGCTCCTCAAAGGAAACACCACCTCCAGGCACTGTAACATGCCCAGGATCTTTGACAACAGGATCCTAGAATAAAAAGAGCTTGTTCACACCAGTATTTCAGGGTCTCAGAGGAAGCTTGACTGCCAAAAAGTCTGACACACCCAGAATCTCAGATTCACAGGAGCCCACAAGCAAAGGATCACAGAGAAAGCTGGACTCTTACCAGTCCTGAATCAACTGGGATTGTAGAAACGACAGGCTACAATCAGATATATTGAGGGCAGCAAATACTTGAGATGATCAGATGGCAGGATGCAAGCTTAAGAACAGAAGCAACAGAAACCAAGGTTACTTGGCATCATCAGAACCAAACTCTCCCACCATAGCAAGTCTTGGATACACCATCACACCAGAAAAGCAAGACATGGATCTAAAGTCACTTCTTATGATGATGATGGAGGACTTTAATTAGGAAATACAGGAAAACACAGGTAAACAGCTAGAAACCCTTAAGGAGGAAACACAAAAATGCCTTAGAGACTTACAGGAAAACAATACCAAACAGGAGATGGAATTGAACAAAACCATCCAGGATCTAAAAAGGTAATAGAAACAAAAAGGAAACCTAAAGGGAGACAACTCTGGAGATAGAAGAAACCCTAGGAAAGAAAGCAGGAACCGTAGAACAACAGAATACAGGATATGGAAGAGAGAATCTCAGTTGCAGAAGATTCCTTAGGGAACATGGTCACAACAACAAAGGAAATGCAAAATGCAAAAAGATCCTAACTCAAAACATCTAGGATATCCAGGATACAATGAGAAGACCAAACCTATGGATAGTAGGAGTAGATGAGAATGAAGATTTTCAACTTAAAGGCGAGCAAATATCTTCAACAAAATTATAGAAGAAAACTTTCCATACCTAAAAAAGAGATGCCCATGAACATACAAGAAGCCTACAGAACTCCAAATAGACTGGACCAGAAAAGAAATTCCTCCTGACACATAATAATCAAAATAACAAATGCACTAAATAAAGACAAAATATTAAAAGCAGCAATGGAAAAAGATCAAGTAACATATAAAGGCAGGTCCATTAGAATTACTGCAGACTTTTCACCAGAGACTATGAAAGCTAGAAGATCCTGGACATATGTTATACAGACACTAAGAGAAGACAACTGCCAGCCCGGGTTACTATAACCAGCCAAACTCTCACTTACCATAGATGGAGAAACCAAAGTATTCCATAACAAAAGCAGATTCACAAAATGTTTTGCACGAATTTAGCACTCAAAAAATAATAACAGGAGAAAACCAATACAAGGACGGAATCTATGCCCTAGAAAAAGCAAGAAAGTATCCTTAAAACAAACCTAAAAGAAGACAGCCACAAGAAGAGAATGCCAACTCTAACAACAAAAATAATAGGAAGCAACAATTACTTTTCCTTAATATCTCTTAATATCAATGGACTCAATTCCCCAATAAAAAGACATAGACTAACAGACTGGCTACACAAACAGGACCCAACATTTTGCTACTTACAGGAAACCCACCTCAGGGAAAAAGATACTACCCCAGAGTGAAAGGCTGGAAAACAATTTTCCAAGCAAACTGTCCGAAGTAACATGCTGGAATAGCCATTCAAATATCGAATAAAATCGACTTCCAACCCAAAGTTATCAAAAAAGAAAACGAGGGGTACTATATAGTCATCAAAGGTAAAATCTTTAAAGAGGAACTCTCAATTTTGAATATCTATGCTCCAAATGCAAGGGAAGCCACATTCATTAAAGAAACTTTAGTACAGCTTAAAGCACACATTGCACCTCACACAATAATAGTGGGAGACTTCAACACCCCACGTTGATCTATGAGCAGATCGTGGATACAGAAACTAAACAGGGACCCAGTGAAACTAACAGAAGTTATGAAACAAATGGATTTAACAGATATCTACAGAACATTTTATCCTAAAACAAAAGGATAATACATCTCAGCACCTCTTGGTACCTTCTCCAAAATCGACCAGGTAATTGGCCACAAAACAGGCCTCAACAGATACAAAAATATTGAAATTGTCCCATGCATCCTATCAGATCACTATGGACTATAAGGCTGATCTTCAATAACAACATAAATAATAGAAAGCCAACATTCACCTGGGAACTGAACAACGCTCTCCCCAATGATACTTTGGTCAAGGAAGAAATAAAGAAAGAAATTAAAGACTTTTTAGAGTTTAATGAAAATGAAACCACAACATACCCAAACTTATGAGACACAATGAAAGCAGTCCTAAGAGGAAAACTCAAAGCTCTGAGGGCCTCCAAAAAGAAAGCAGAGAGAGCACACACTAGCAGCTTGAAGCACAACTAAAACCTCCAGAACAAAAGGAAGGAAAATCACCCATGAGGAGTAGATGGCAGGAAATAATCAAACTCACTGCTGAAATCAACCAAGTGGAAATGAAGAGAACTATACAAAGAATCAACCCATCAAAGAGCTGGTTCTTTGAGGAAATCATCAAGATAGATGAACCCTTAGTCAAACTCACTAGAGGGAACAAGGACAGTATCCTAATTAACAAAATCAGAAATGAAAAGGGAGACATAACAACAGATCCTGAGGAAATAAAAAACACCATCTGATCGTACTACAAAACTGGAAACCTGGATGGAATGAACAAATTCTAGACAGATACAAGGTACCAAAGTTTAATCACGATCAGAATAATAACCTAAACAGTCCTATATCTCCTAAAGAAAAGGAAGCAGTCATTAATAGTCTCCTAACAACAACAAAAAAAAATGCCCAGTACCACATGGGTTTAGTGCAGAGTTCTATCAGACCTTCAAAGAAGACCTCACTACAGTTCTTTTCAAACTATTCCACAAAATAGAAGCAGAAGGTAGCTTACCCCATTCATTCTATGAAGTCACAATTACTCTGATACCTAAACCACAAAAAGACCCAACAAAGATAGAGAACTTCATCAGGGAAAGAGACAGACACTACCTCAGAGTGAAAGGCTGGAAAACAATTTTCCAAGCGAATGGTCTGAAGAAACAAGCTGGAGTAGCCATTCTAATATCTAATAAAATCAACTTTCAACCCAAAGTTATGAAAAAAGACAAGGAGGGACACTTCATACTCATCAAAGGTAAAATCCTCCAAGAGGAACTCTCAATTCTCAATTTATACGCTCCAAATGCAAGGGCAGCCACATTCATTAAAGACACTTTAGTAAAGCTCAAAGCACACATTGCACCTCACACAATAATAGTGGGAGACTTCAACACACCACTTTCATCAATGGACAAATCGTGGAAACAGAAACTTAATAGGGACACAGTGAAACTAACAGAAGTTATGAAACAAATGGATCTGACAGATATCTACACAACATTTTATCCTAAAACAAAAGGATATACCTTCTTCTCAGCACCTCACGGGACCTTCTCCAAAACTGACCATATAATTGGTCACAAAACAGGCCTCAACAGATACAAAAATATTGAAATTGTCCCATGTATCCTATCAGACCACTATGGCCTAAGGCTGATCTTCAATAACAACATAAATAATGGAAAGCCAACATTCACGTGGAAACTGAACAACACTCTTCTCAATGATACCTTGGTCAAGGAAGGAATAAAGAAAGAAATTAAAGACTTTTTAGAGTTTAATGAAAATGAAGACACAACATACCCAAACCTATGGGACACAATGAAAGCATTTCTAAGAGGGAAACTAATAGCTCTGAGTGCCTCCAAGAAGAAACGGGAGAGAGCACATACTAGCAGCTTGACAACACATCTAAAAGCTCTAGAAAAAAAGGAAGCAAATTCACCCAAGTGGAGTAGACGGCAGGAAATAATCAAACTCAGGGGTGAAATCAACCAAGTGGAAACAAGAAGAACTATTCAAAGAATTAACCAAACGAGGAGCTGGTTCTTTGAGAAAATCAACAAGATAGATAAACCCTTAGCTAGACTCACTAGAGGGCACTGGGACAACATCCTAATTAACAAAATCAGAAATGAAAAGGGAGACATAACAACAGATCCTGGAGAAATCCAAAACACCATCAGATCCTTCTACAAAAGGCTATACTCAACAAAACTGGAAAACCTGGATGAAATGGACAAATTTCTAGACAAATACCAGGTACCAAAGTTAAATCAGGATCAAGTTAACGATCTAAACAGTCCCATATCCCCTAAGGAAATAGAAGCAATCATTAATAGTCTCCCAACCAAAAAAAGCCCAGGACCAGATGGGTTTAGTGCAGAGTTCTACCAGACCTTCAAAGAAGATCTAATCCCAGTTCTGCACAAACTATTCCACAGAATAGAAGTAGAGGGAACTCTACCCAACTCATTCTATGAAGCCACAATTACTCTGATACCTAAACCACAGAAAGATCCAACAAAGAGAGAGAACTTCAGACCAATTTCCCTTATGAATAACGATGCAAAAATCCTCAATAAAATTCTTGCTACCCGAATCCAAGAACACATTAAAGCAATCATCCATCCTAACCAAGCAGGTTTTATTCCAGGGATGCAGGGATGGTTTAATATACGAAAATCCATCAATGTAATCCATTATATAAACAAACTCAAAGACAAAAACCACATGATCATCTCGTTAGATGCGGAAAAAGCATTCGACAAGATCCAACACCCATTCATGATAAAAGTCTTGGAAAGATCAGGAATTCAAGGCCCATACCTAAACATGATAAAAGCAATCTACAGCAAACCAGTAGCCAACATCAAAGTAAATGGTGAGAAGCTGGAAGCAATCCCACTAAAATCAGGGACTAGACAAGGCTGACCACTTTCTCCCTACCTCTTCAACATAGTACTTGAAGTCATAGCCAGAGTAATTAGACAACAAAAGGAGATCAAGGGGATACAAATTGGAAAAGAGGAAGTCAAAATATCACTTTTTGCAGATGATATGATAGTATATATAAGTGACCCTAAAAATTCCACCAGAGAACTCCTAAACCTGATAAACAGCTTCGGTGAAGTAGCTGGATATAAAATTAACTCAAACAAGTCAATGGCCTTTCTCTACACAAAGAATAAACAGGCTGAGAAAGAAATTAGGGAAACAACACCCTTCTCAATAGTCACAAATAATATAAAATATCTTGGCGTGACTCTAACTAAGGAAGTGAAAAATCTGTATGATAAAAACTTCAAGTCCCTGAAGAAAGAAATTAAAGAAGATCTTAGAAGATGGAAAGATCTCCCATGCTCATGGATTGGCAGGATCAACGTTGTAAAAATGGCTATCTTTCCAAAAGCAATCTACAGATTCAATGCAATCCCCATCAAAATTCCAACTCAATTCTTCATCGAATTAGGAAGAGCAATCTGCAAATTCATCTGGAATAACAAAAAACCTAGGATAGCAAAAGCTCTTCTAAAGGATAAAAGTACCTCTGGTGGAATCACCATGTCTGACCTAAAGCTTTACTACAGAGCAATTGTGATAAAAACTGCATGGTACTGGTATAGTGACAGACAAGTAGACCAATGGAATAGAATTGAAGACCCAGAAATGAACCCACACACCTATGGTCACTTGATCTTCGACAAGGGAGCTAAAACCATCCAGTGGAAAAAAGACAGCATTTTCAACAAATGGTGCTGGCACAACTGGTTGTTATGTAGAAGAATGCGAATCAACCCATTCCTCTCTCCTTGTACTAAGGTCAAATCTAAGTGGATCAAGGAACTCCACATAAAACCAGAGACACTGAAACTTAAAGAGGAGAAAGTGGGGAAAAGTCTCAAAGATATGGGCACAGGGAAAACATTCCTGAATAGAACAGCAATGGCTTGTGCTTTAAGATCGAGGATTGACAAATGGGACCTCATGAAACTGCAAAGCTTCTGCAAGGCAAAAGACACCGTCAATAAGACAAAAAGACCACCAACAGATTGGGAAAGGATCTTTACCTATCTTAAATCACATAGGGGACTAATATCCAATATATATAAAGAACCCAAGAGGGTGGACTCCAGAAAATCAAATAGCCCCCTTAAAAGATGGGGCTCAAAGCTGAACAAAGAATTCTCACCTGAGGAATACCGAAAGGCTGAGAAACACCTGAAAAAATGTTCAACATCCTTAATCATCAGAGAAATGCAAATCAAAACAACCCTGAGATTCCATCTCACACCAGTCAGAATGGCTAAGATCAAAAATTCAGGTGACAGCAGATGCTGGCGAGGATGTGGAGAAAGAGGAACACTCCTCCATTGTTGGTGGGATTGCAAGCTCGTACAACCACTCTGGAAATCAGTCTGGCGGTTCCCCCGAAAATTGGACATAGTACTACTGGAGGATCCCGCAATACCTCTCCTGGGCATATATCCAGAAGATGTCCCAACCGGTAAGGACACATGCTCCACTATGTTCATAGCAGCCTTATTTATAATAGCCAAAAGCTGGAAAGAACCCAGATGTCCCTCAACAGAGGAATAGATATAAAAAATGTGGTACATTTACACAATGGAGTACTACTCAGCTATTAAAAAGAATGAATTCACAAAATTCCTAGGCAAATGGTTCCAGGTAGCTGGAGGGCATCATCCTGAGTGAGGTAACCCAATCACAAAAGAACTCAAATGAAATGTACTCACTGATAAGTGGATATTAACCCAGAAACTTAGTATAGCGAGATATAAGGTACAATATGTAAAACATATGAAACTGAAGAAGAACGAAGACAAAAGTGTGGACACTTTGCTCATTCTTAGAATTGGAAACAATCACCCATGGAAGGAGTTACAGAGACAAAGTTTGGAGCTGAGACAAAAGGATGGTCCATTTAGAGACTGCCATATCCAGGGATCCATCCCATAATTAGCCTCCAAGCGATGACACCATTGCATACACTAGCAAGCCTTTGTTAAAAGGACAGTGATATAGCTGTCCCTTGTGAGACTAGGCCGGGGCCTAGCAAACACAGAAGTGGATGCTCACAGTCAACTATTGCATGGATCACAGGGCCCCCAATGGAGGAGCTAGAGAAAGTATCCAAGGAGCTAAAGAGATCTGCAACCCTATCGGAGGAACAATATTATGAACTAACCAGTACCCCAGAGCTCTTGAATCTAGCTGCATATGTATCAAAAGATGACCTAGTAGGCCATCCCTGGAAAGAGAGGCCCATTGGTCAGGAAAACGTTATATGCCCCAGTAAAGGGGAATGCCAGGGCCAAAAAATGGGAATGGGTGGGTAGGGGAGTGGGGGGACACTTTTGGGATAGCATTGGAAATGTAATTGAAGAAAATACGTAATTAAAAAAAGGAAAAAAATAGAGAAATTCAGACCAATTTACCTCATGAATATCAATGCAAAAATACTCCATAAAATGCTTGGTAACCGAATCCAAGAACACATCAAAAGGATCATCCATCATGACCAAGAGGGCTTCATCCCAGGGAATCAGGGATGGTTTAATATACGGAAATCCATCAACATAATCCACTATATAAACAAACTCAAAGACAAAACTCACATGATCATCTTGTTAGATGCTCAGAAAGCAGTTGACAAAATCTAACACTCATTCATGATAAAAGTCTTGGAAAGAGCAGGAATTCAAGGCCCATATCTAAACATAATAAAATCAATCTACATCAAACCAGTAGCCAACAACCAAGTAAATGGAGAGAAGCTGGAAGCAATCCCACTAAAATCAGGGACTACACAAGGCTGCCCACTTTCTCCCTTTCTATTCAATATAGTACTCAAAGTCCTAGCCAGAAGAATTAGACAACAAAAGGAGGTCAATGGGATAAAATTGGAAAGGAAGAAGTCAAAATATCACTATTTGCAAATGATATGATAGTATATATAAGTGATCCTAAAAATTCCACCAGAGAACTCCTAAACCTGATAAACAGCTTCAGTGAACTAGCTGCATATAAAATTAACTCAAACAAATCATTGGCCTTTCTCTACACAAAGGATACACAGGCTGAGAAAGAAATTAGGGAAAGAGTACCCTTCACAATAGTCACAAAAAATATAAAATACCTTGGAGTGACACTAAGGAAGTGAAAGCTCTGTATGATAAGAACCTCAAGTCTCTGAAGAAAGAAATCAAAGAAAATCTCAGAAGATGGAAAGATCTCTGATGCACATGGGTTGGCAGGATCAATATAGTGAAATTAGCTATCTTGCCAAAAGCAATCTACAGATCCAATGCAATCCCCATCAAAATTCCAACTCAATTCTTCATCGAATTAGAAAGGGCAATTTGCAAATTCATCTGTATTAACAAAAGACCTAGGATAGGAAAAATTCTTTTCAATGATAAAAGAATCTCTGGTGGAATCACCATGCCTGACCTAAAGCTGTACTACAGAGCAATTGTGATGAAAACTGCATGGTACTGGTATAGCGACAGTCAGGTAGACCAATGGAATAGAATTGAAGACCCAGAAATGAACCCACACACCTATAGTAACTTGATCTTTGACAAGGGAGGTAAAACCATTCAGTGGAAAAGAGACAGCATTTTCATCAAATGGTGTTGGCAAAATTGGCAGTTATCATGTAGAAGAATGCGAATTGATTCATTCTCATCTCCTTGTTCTAAGGTCAAACCTAAGTGGACCAAGGAACTCCACATAAAACCAGAGACACTGAAACTTATCTAGGAGAAAGTGGGGAAAAGCCTTGAAGATATGGAGAAAAGTTCCTGAATAGAACAGCCATGGCTTGTGCTGTAAGGTTGAGAATTTGCAAATGGGACCTCATAAAATTGCAAAGCTTCTGTAAGGCAAAGACACCGTAAAAAAGACAAAAAGGCCAACAACAGATTGGAAAAGAATCTTTACCAATCCTAAATCAGATAGGGGACTAATATCCAATATATATAAAGAACTCAAGAATGTAGACTTTGGTTACATTCATAGGGTTTCTCTCCTGTATTTCTTCGTTTATGTTTTCGGAGATGACTGCTTATTACAAAGGCTTTACCACATTGGTTACAGTAATAGTCTTTCTCCCCATTATGTGTTCTTTCATGCCTTTGTCTAAGACTATGATATGCAAAGGCTTTACCACATTGAATAAATTCAGAGTGTTGCACTGCAATACAACTTCTTTCATGCCTGCAAATACAATTAGCACACGTGAAATCTTTCTCACATTGAGTGTACTGATGAGTCTTTTTATCTGTATGAATTCTTTTGTAATTTGGTTTCATTGAAAAGAGCTATCTAATGTTATCATAATATGACTTTTACATTCAAAGGTGTTCTCCTTCATTATGGATTGTTTTACATCTTTGAGGATACATGAAATGGGAACAGTACTGATTATCTGGCTCACATTTATAGCATACTTTTAAAAGGTTATTCACATATTTGAAAAAAACAGGAAGAACTCTGCATTCACAAATTTTTTTATAATGAGAGTAATACTACATTTGGAACATGAACAACTGCAAACAGAAGAAAATTTCTACTACCCTAATTCTTATTGTGATTTTCAGCAGTTTGAGTTGGTATTTGTCCCCAATAATGTTGGAAAACTAATTATTTATAAACTTATAGCACATTTAGAATGTCTACTCAAAGTGTGGTATACTGCATATCCTCTAATCGTTCTGGAAAAGTGAAAGGTGTGTGGCTTCTTTCAATGCCCCAATGCTCACAAGGCTTGTATCCATCCTAACCTATGACATCCATATCAAAAGAGAATAACAAGTGAATAAGTTCCATTTTATATTCACACAGCGGACTTTTTTCGCCACAGAGATGTGGTACAGAGCAAAGGCTTTACCACAAAACCATTCTTGAATCTTATAAACTGTCCATCTCACTAAATTTAGCAATGTTATTACAAGTATTTCATTAAGCTCAGATATACTATGGATTATTTGCTTATTACTAGATTTTAGACATATACGTGTCACCTAATCACTTTGTGTTCCTTTGCAATAGGTAAGTGATATGAGACTGTAGAGACACTTTTACAGCATGACTCTACTAGGCTTGATTTAAACACTAATATACATACATACATACATACATACATAGATAGATAGATAGATAGATAGATAGATAGATAGATAGATAGATAGGAGGCACTTCTTCTTCCTCCTAGAATCAAGCTGAATATCTTGCATAGCCCATCAGTCAGCTTACATTGGAGTTAACAATTTGTCCCACAAGTGGACAGTTGGCCAGGATATTAGCAATTAAAGAAATTAAAGAGCGATTTTAGGAAACAAGATTTTGTTCTGTGGCTTCCCACTGGGTTCAGGTCCACTGCATGTATGTTCCACGTGAAGGCTATGAGCAAGCTTCAGAACAGAGCAGGAAGCATATAACAGACACGGTGGCTTTGCTCGCTTTCCTTGTCTTCGTGTGTATAAGGCATGGATCGAGAACCAAAATACAGAGGCAGAATAACCATACAAATAAAATTCTTTGAGAGACAGAGAGAGGGAGAGAGAGAGAGAGAGAGAGCGGGAGGGAGGGAGAGGGAGGGAGAGGGGGGGAGGAAAAGAAGAAGGAGAATAAAGAGAGTAGAGGTAAGAGAGAAGATAAAGAGGAAAAGAAAAACAAAATGAATAATTAGATAATGAAAGCACTGAAGAATTGGGACAATACAATAATTCTTACAATCATTTCAGGTGTTTAGAATCAGTACCTTACAATCATGTTCAAAATGAATATTGCCAAGCATGGTAGTATGTGCTATCAATCCCAGAAGTTTGGAGGCAAATTCATATTCCTGAATTTCCAGCCACACTGGTTTCCATAGTCACTTCCATAATATAACCCATTTCAAAAAGGCCTAGTTTTTAAAAGGGTAGATATGTTTACACTGTCAAGAACCAGGAAGAAATGACCAAAATGATGTGAAGTAAAAATGTATTTTATTTCCAGGTCAATCTTGGATTCTCCTCTGAATTAGGAGAGATATTCAGCCTAGAGTACAAACAGAGAAACTTTTTGTAGTCAAATTCAAGGGTAAGATGCATACTAATTATCACAAACTGGAATTGCTTTGCAGTTAGTAATACAATTAAAATCTGAAGTTTTAAAAACATACCATGAACAGTCGAAGCAATTTATACTGTGTAAATCTCAAGATTATAGAGGAAAAACAAGTCAAAATGACAAGTTGGCCTTTAACTTGGGACATGATTAGAGAAAACACCATTATTAACAATATAGAATTAATCAAACTTTATCTTTAGGATTAATTTGGAACAGAAAATAAAAAATAGTTCTTTACAGGCCCTTAAAAATATAATTGTGATGTTTATCGTTGTTGTTGTTCTTGAGAGAGTGCCTTATTTAGAATGTCATCCCAACTTGATTCACTAAATATACCATAATTTACAACATTTATTGTATGTGTAATAAAGATTAGTATAATGCCCCAGTGTAAGTGAGTGCCAGGGCAGGGAGGCAGGAGTGAGTGGTTGGCGGAACACCCTCAAAGAAGCAGGGGTAGAGGTAGGGAATAGTGAATTGGGAGGAGAGAACTGAGAGAGGGGATAACATTTGAAATGTAAATAAAGAAAATATTCAATAAAAAATAAGAAACTGTCAGAAAAAGAAGGAGTAGTATGTATGTAATCCTATGCTTTTGGACCTCAATTCTTTACATGAATCTTCAACACAAGATGGAGTTGAGACGTTATTTGGTATTGGTTGAGTTATAAGTAAAGGAGAATGTCCTTAAAATGGTTGCTTTTTAAGAGAAATATATAATTGCCAATCTTGGAATCACTGATAATTTCAACGGCATGGAACAGATCATAGTGCCCTAGAGATAGTTGGAATAGTGTTCCTCCCTGTTTTCTGAAGTTAGAAGTGATTGTTTTCTGTGTTCTGATTTTCCATGCACTCTTTTGTATATTTATTTCTATTGATATCATAAAACACACCACAGAAAAAAGAAATTATAATTGAAGGCATCATTTTGGGCTTAGAGTTCCAAAGCATTAGAGTCACTAGTGGCAGCGTAAACACATGACATCCAGTAGAGCTGAGAGCTCATATTTTGAACCTGAGACAAGAGGTAGCTAGCAAAGTGAGCATGGTCAGAAGATATTAAAACCTGAATATGCACCCATATGACACATCTTTCCAAAAGGCCACACCTATGCTTCTTTGAAAACAGTCCCACCAACTAAAAAATAAGTATTGAAACATATAAGTCTATGGGAGCCATTCTCATTTAACTGTCACATGTTTTTTCAAAAGCCAAAACTACTTTTTTCTGTCCACACTGTACCATATGCTTAAGAGAGATTGTTATCTTTCATAAATCCAATGTCACAAAAGAAACAATCCTTAGCAGAAATAATCAGAACATAGGAAAAAATGAACTGACCAAATGAGACCAAAATTTAACAGTGAAAACAACAAAACTTATAACTTCCAGTTCAGCATCTTGGGATTATGGTGAAATTGCCTTAACCACAAGGTTTTAGGTACTCCCACTTCTCCAGCTCTGTCACTTGCAGCAAACATAGCTTCTTTTCAGCAAGCTCCATTAACCATTTGTAGCTTTCCTCAAAGCTGGTCCTTGAAGATCTAATATCTCGTGTTCAGTATTTTATTTTATTTTATTTTATTTTATTTTATTTTATTTTATTGAAAGTGGGTTACTTGGCACGCAGGGATCATTCAGTGGTTAAGAGCACTGTTCAAACCCATTACTTTTCCTAGGTCTCACACAGCTGATCAACATGGTCTTTAATTACACTTCCATAAGAACCATAAATCAAAATAGTTGGGTATAAGCTACTATTGGCATTGGAAAAGACCTTTAAAATCTTAGGTTCCAAATATGTAATTCCTCAAAAAACAATGATGCAAATTGAACTATGAGGGGCTTCACAAATCTAAAGGAAAGAAAGTAGGTGTGCTGTGAGCCAACTTATCAGACAGATACTAAGGAACATTTATGTTAACATAAATGAGACCTTTCCTATAAGTCCTGATATAGATTAAAAACTTAGTGGCATAAAAATATTCCTCTGTTGCCAAGTTCCAATCCTGGGCTAAAAGGAGTGTTCTGAGAGAAGGGGTATCTGGGAGCATCAAAAATAAAGGGAAGGCAGTTGAATCATCACTACAGGGTAACAACCTATGCTCTGCTGGAAACAGTCTTCTACCCTGCGTTCATTCTGTTCTGTGCTCATTTTGTCTGATCTGCCTCTCTGGAGATCTTCAAGCAGCTCTCCATGAGAATCTTCTACAAGAAATTCTCTTTTGCTATTCTAAAAAATTCTCTTAGTAGGTCATCTCTTGGAGATCAGAGTCCAGTCTTTTATTTTACATACCAATCCAGTCATTTACTCCAAGTTTCCGTTTGATTATCTTAAGAATGTGCATCCCTGAGCACACACCTGATTCTTAGCAGAAAGCAAGTACACATTTTCTTTTAATATTGCAGAAGAATTTAGAGGTCTTCATGCCTCTCTGTTAAGCACAGATACTAAACTAGTTGAGTGCAACCCAGTTCTGAAATTCCATTTCCAAAACACCTGGACTTAACCTTGATCTGTTCCAGACTGATATTGAACTCAGGAATCTATTTGGCTTTGTAAATATAAAAAACAGCTATAACAACAAAAACTTATCTTGGTTAAATCTCTTGTGATCACCACTCTCTAAGTCTCATTATCTTCTATATCCTTCCTTAGTATCTGTCTGATAAGTTGGCTCACAGCACACCTACTTTCTTTCCTTTAGATTTGTGAAGCCCCTCATAATTCAATTTGCATCATTGTTTTTTTGAGGAATTACATATTTGGAACCTAAGACTTTAAAGGTCTTTTCCACAGCCCTAAGGGCTGTCCTGAAGTTTGCAGCATTTACCATTTTACTGAGACATTAGCCACCCCTTTGCCTCCTGGTCTTGTAGCCATAATGGAATCATTAATATTAACAGGGAAGACATTCTTTAAAGCAATATTGTAATGGTCTGTATATTTTTGGACCACAGAGTGGCACCATTTGGAGGTGTGGCCTTGTTAAAATAGGTATGACCTGTTTGGAGTATGTGTGTCACGTTGGGTGTGGGCTTAATACTCTCAAGCTATGTGCCTGGAAGGCAGTCTTCCACTAGCAGCTGTTGGATGAAGACATAGAACTCTCAGCTCTGCCTGCACCATGACTGCCTGGATGCCACCATGCTCCCACCTTGATGATAATGGACTGAATCTCTTAACCCATAAGCTAGCCCCAATTAAATGTTGTTCTTTTGTTTGTTTGTTTGTTTGTTTTTTTATAAGACTTCCTTGGTCATGTTGTCTGTTCATAGCATTAAAACCCTGACTAAGACATCTTGTGTTCTCCTGAATGGAAGTATTTACAGAGACAAAGTTTGGAGCAGAGGCTGAAAGGATGACCATCCAAGACTGCCCAATCTAGGGATCCATCCCATAAACAACCACCAAAATCAGACACTGCTGTAGATGCCAACAAGAGTTTGCTGACAGGATCCTTCAGTCTCTGCTCCAAACTTTGTCTGTAAATCCTTCCACGGTTATTTTGTTCTCCCTTCTAAGAACAATTGAAGTATCCACACTTTGGTCTTCCTTCTTCTTGAGTTTTAAGTGTTTTGCAAATAGTATCTTAGGTACTCTGAGATTCTGGGCTAATATCCACTTATCATTGAGTGCATATCCTGTGTGTTCTTTTGTGATTGGGTTACCTCACTCAGGATGATATCCTCCAGACCCATCCATTTGCCTAAGAATTTCATAAAGTCACTGTTTTTAATAGCTGAGTAGTACTCAGTTGTGTAAATGCACCACATTTTCTGTATCCATTTCACTGTTGAGGAACATCTAGGTTCTTTCCAGCTCTGGTTACTATAAATAAGACTGCTATGAACATAGTGGAGTTTGTGTCCTTATTACAAATTGGAACATCTTCTGGATATATGCCCAGGAGTAGTATTATTGGATCTTATGGTAGTACTATGTCCACTTTTATGGGGAACCACCAAACTGATTTCCAGAGTGGTTGTAAATGCTTGATAGCCCACCAGCAATGGAGGAGTGTTCCTCTTTCTCAACACCCTCAAAAGCATATGCTATCTCCTGAATTTTTGATCTTAGCCATTCTGACCGGTGTGAGGTGGAATCTCAGGGTTGTTTTGATTTGCATTTCCCTGATGATTAAGGATGTTGAACACTTTTTCAGGTGCTTATCAGATATTCTGTATTCCTCAGTTGAGAATTCTTTGTTTAGCTTTGTACCCCATTTTTTAATAGGGTTATTTAGTTTTCTGGAGTCCACCTTCATGAGTTCTTTACATATACTGGATATTATTCCCCTATCTGATTTAATATTGGTAAATATCTTTTCTCAATCTGTTGTTAGCCTTTCTGTCTTATTGACAGTGTCCTTTGCCTTACAGAAGCTTTGCAATTTTATGAGGTCCCATTTGTTGATTTGCGATCTCACAGCACAAGCCATTGCTGATCTGTTCAGGAATTTTTCCCCTATGCCCATATCTTTGAGGCTCTTGCACATGTTCCTTTCTATAAGTGTCAGTGTCTCTGGTGTTATGTGGAGTTCCTTGATCCACTTACACCTGAGTTTTGTACAAGGAGATGAGAATGGATAAGTTTGCATTCTTCTACATTCTACCCACCACTTGAGGTAGCACCATTTGTTGAAAATGCTTTCCTTTTTCCACTGGATGGTTTTTGCTCCTTTGTCAAAGATCAAGTGACTTCCTCCTTTCCAGTATGAATCCCCTTAATCTCCTTTTGTTGCCTAATTGCTCTAGCTAGGATTTCACGTACTATGTTGAATAGATAGGGAGAGAGTGGGCAGCATTGTCTAGTCCCTGATTTCAGTGAGATTGCTTCAAGTTTCTCTCCATTTAGTTTGATGTTGGCTACTGGTTTGCTGTATATTGCTTTTATTATCTTTAGGTATGGGCCTTGAATTCTTGATCTTTCCAAGACTTTTATCATGAATGGATGTTGGATTTTGTCAATTGCTTTCTCAGCATCTAATGAGATGATAATGTGGTTTTTGTCTTTGAGTTTGTTTATATAGTGTATTTTGTTGATGAATTTCCATATATTAAACCATCCCTGCATCTCTGGTGTGAAGTCTACTTGATCATGAGGGATGATCATGTTGATGTTCTTGGATTCTGGCTAAGGGTTTATCTATATTGATGATTCCCTCAAAGAACCAGCTCCTGGTTTGGTTGATTCTTTGTATAGTTCTCTTCATTTCCACTTGGTTGATTTCAGCCCTGAGTTTGATTATTTCCTGCCATCTACTCCTCTTTGGTGAATTTGTTTCATTTTGTTCTAGAGCTTTTAGATGTGCAGTCAAGCTGCTAGGGTGTGCTCTCTCTAGTTTCTTTTTGTTGGCACTCAGAGCTGTGAGATTTCCTCTTAGGACTGCTTTCATTGTGCCTCATAAGTTTGGGTATGTTGTGGCTTCATTTTCATTAAACTCTAAAACGTCTTTAATTTCTTTAATTCTTCCTTGACCAAGTTATTGAGTAGAGTGTTGTTTAGGTTCCACATGAATGTTGGCTTTCTATTATTTATGTTGTTACTGAAGATCAGCCTTCATCTGTGGTGTTCTGATAGGATGCATGGAATTATTTCAATATTTTTGTTCTGTTGAGGCCTGTTTTGTGACCAGGCCAGTCAGTTTTGATAAGTTTATGGACAGTTTTGGAGAAGGTACCATGAGGTGCTGAGAAGAAGATAAATCCTTTTGTTTTAGGATGAAATGTTCTACAGACAATTGTTAAAATTGGTTCATAACGTCTGATAGTTTCACTGTTTCTCTGTTTAGTTTCCATTTCCAGGATCTGTTCATTGATGAGAGTCGGGTATTAAAGTCTCCCACTATTATTGTGTGAGGTGTGATGTGTGCTTTGAGTTTTAGCAAAGTTTCTTTAATGAATGTGGATGCTCCTGCATTTGGAGCATAGATGTTCATACTTGAGTGTTCATCTTGGTAAATTTTACCTTTGATGAGTTAGAAGTGTCCCTCCTTATCATTTTTGAGAACTATAAGTTAAAAGTCAATTTTATTCAAATGGTCCCAGCTTGTTTCTTGGGACCATTTTCTTGGAAAATTTTTTTGCAGCCTTTTACTCTAAGGTAGTGTCTGTCTTTGTCCTGGAGGTGGGTTTCCTGTATGCAGCAATACGTTGGGTCCTGTTTATGTAACCTGTCTGTTAGGTATTAAGAGATATTAAAGAAAAGTAATTGTTTTTTCCTGTTATTTTTGTTGTTAGAATTGGTATTCTGTCCTTGTGGCTATGTTCTTTTAGGTTTGTTGAAGGACTACTTTCTTGCTTTTTCTAGGGTGTAGTTTCTGTCCTTGTGTTGGAGTTTTCTCTTTATTATCCTTTGAAGGGCTGAATTTGTGGAGAGATATTGTGTGAATTTGGTTTTGTCATGGAATACTTTGATTTCTCCATCTATGGTAATTGAGAGTTTTGCTGGGTATAGTAGCCTGGGCTGGCACATGTTTTCTCTTATGGTCTGTATAACATCTGTCCAGGATCTTGTTGCTTTCATAGTCTCTGCTGAGAACTCTGGTGTAATTCTAATAGGTCTGTCTTTATGTTACTTGACACTTTTCCCTTACTGCTTTTAATATTCTGTCTCTATTTAGTGCATTTGTTCTGATTATTACGTGTAGGGAGGAATTTCTTTTCCGGTCCAGTGTATTATGAGTTCTGTAGGCTTCTTGTATGTTCATGGGCATCTCTTTCTTCAGGTTAGGGATGTTTTCTTCTATAATTTTGTTGAAGATGTTTACTGGCCCATTAAGTTGAAAATCTTCATTCGCATCTATACCTATTATCCTTAGGTTTGGTTTTTTAATTGTGTCCTGGATTTCCTGGATGTTTTGGGTTAGGATCTTTTTGCATTTTACACATCCTTTTATTTTTGTATCCATGTTTTCTAAGGAATCTTCTACACCTGAGATTCTCACTTCCATCACTTGTTTTCTGTTGGTGATGCTCAAATCTATGACTCATGATTTCTTTCCTATGATTTCTATCTCCAGAGCTGTCTCCCTTTGGGTTTTCTTTATTGTTTCTACTCCCATTTTTAGGTCTTGGATGGTTTTATTCAATTCCTTCTCCTGTTTATTTGCATTTTCCTGTATTTCCTTAAGGGATTTTTGTGTTTCTTATTTAAGTACTTCTTGCGGTTTAACTCTGTTGTCCTGTTTTTCTTTACGGGAATTATTAATGTCCTTCTTAAAATCCTTTACCAGCATCACGAGATATGTTTTTTTGGGTTATCCAGGGTTTGCTGTGGTGGGATTACAGGTTTCTGGTGATGCCAAGTGTTTTTGGTTTCTGTTGGTAAGATTCTTATGTTTGCCTTTTGCCATCTGGTAATCTCTGGTGTTAGATGTTCTAGCTGTCTCTGGCTGGAGCTTGTTCCTTCTGTGTGTCTGTTAGCCTCTGTCAGTACTCCTGGGAGACCAGCTCTCTCCTGAGTTCCTGGGTCAGAGCACTCCCTATAGGCCAACTCTCCTCTGTCAGGAAAGGTGCACAGAGGACTGAGGATCAGCTCCACCTCCTGGCTGAGGAAGAAGGACTGAAGGGATCCTGTCCAAGAATCTGTTCCTTCTGTAACCCACGTGCTCTCCTGTGTGGACCCGCCTCAAAGACACCCTGGATAGAAAATTAGCAATAGCATTTCTACAAACCAGGAGAAGATAGCCTAGTAAAAAGAGAGCCCAAAAATCAATGCAGGCATATATAGTCAACAAAATTTTGTCCCCAAAGTACTCTTTGAGTCATCTCTTTAACCACTCAGGGCCCGTTTTTTCATTTATTTTTAAAGGTTCTTAATGGTTAGACTTTCTTTTTAGTTCTTTGTACATTCTATCTATGATTCTCTTTCAGATGAGCATCTGGCAGAGAGGCCTCCCCTGTCTTGTGAGCCTCTCCTCTTCACTCACCTGACACTTCATTGTACAGCTGCATATGGTCCCCTTTGTCAGTAATTGCTCTCATCCTCGGCAGCACCAGGGTCCTGTTTAGAAATTCCTCTCTTGTACTTCTATGTTGATGCAGACTCGTTGATGTTTCTGGTGAGCCTTGGAGTACAAAGTCCTGTGTTGATGTCCTTGATCCAATTGGAATTAAGTTCTGTGCAGGATGAAAAGATTGGCTTCTTTTTCCTGAATATTGATTGTCAGATGTAGGGATACATGTAGGAATGTGTATGACTTTGGGGATGTTTTTGCATGTGTGTGGAGATGTATGTGGTCCTGTTTGTGTTTGAACATGTAGGTAAGGTGCATGTGTATGTGTGAGCACAGGGTTTGCACATGCATATGCGTGTGTGTGTGTGTGTGTGTGTGTGTGTACATGTATGCATGTATGTGTGTCATCCAGTGTTCGTGGGGGTTTGTGCATGTGAGTGTGAGCAAATGTGCTTGGGTTACATGTGTGAATGTGTGTATGAGAATATGGGGCAGTGCATGTCTGAATGTCTGTCTGTAAAGTTGTTTTGGGGTTGCATTTGTGTTTGTGTGAGCATGTGGGGGAAAGAGTTTCTTGTGTGTATGTGTTTGTATGTGTGTGGAAGGGAGCATGTGTGCAAGTGAGGGTCAGGTATGTGGTGTGCATTTGTGTGTTAGCATGTTTATGTGGAAGTATGTGTGCATATGTGGGTGTGAGCTTGTGACCGAGAATGGGAGATGCAAGTGTGTATGTTTCTGCATGTGACAGGTGCATAAGCATGTGCTTGTATTTGTGTGTGTGAGCATGTGAGTGGGGTTCATGTATGGATGTGTGTGTGTGTGTTTGAGTGTGTGTGTGTCTTTGTCAGAGATAATGTGACCTTATGCAGTTATATCTGGATCTTCTATTCCAGTTGTTAAATCTGTGCCTGGTTATGTGTCAGTACCATTCTGACTTTTATTACTTCAGTTTTGTAGCATAATTTGAAATTAAGTATGGTGATGACCTGCAATATGTCCGAACACAGGGTATTTCAAACAAATAAAATCACTGGTAGATTTTCTTATTATTAAGGTAAATGAATTATTTGAAAACACAGAAACCTTTACAACAGTTTTATTTCACACCTTGTTTCTAGCTGGTACCACTTGCATGATGCAACCAAAAAACATTGAGCAATATTTGAGGTCGCCACAAGAGGGCCACCGAAACCTTCCTGACTTGTGGGATTCTCAGGGAATGGGAGAGTTGAGGGTGATGGGGGAATGGCAAGCTAGCTTTTTGAGAAGCCCCTGCTTTGTTTTTCTTTGAACAAACTCTGTCACTTTTGCCCTTGTCCTTCCTCCATCCACTTTTCATCTTAGACAGGCACATTCTTGAAGTCTGTACATTAGCACCAGCAATGATGTCCCAACACTGAGGTGGGTTCCTGGCTCCATGGCAGTGACAGTTCACAAGATGTCACAGGAGCTTCTCATGTGTCAACTACCCAAGGCACTGACCCTGGACAATGATTATAGCAAGTTCTTAATGGGGTGTTTGTTGTTAAATGTATCCTGGGGAGATGTGAAGGAACTTCCTTTCCTTCCAGATAGAGCATGTTGAGAGATAGGAGATGGCTCCACCCAAGTATTGTTTTGGAGCATCAGTGGGTTTTCTTGTTGCTGCAAATAAATACCCAACAAAAAAATTTTAGGATTATGGGAAGGAAAGGTTTATCTTGGCCCATGATTTTCCACCTTAGCTGGGCCAACATTTGGAGTCATTTCATTCTGGGTGGCTTTTTTTTTTGCTTCTCTCAAACTCCCCAAAACAACCAAAACTTTATCTCTGAAGTGATTTCAAGCCCAGTGAATGGGAGAGAAATTATTATTGAGCTTTTCGGATTATGGTTGATATAGTCAGCTAGCTGAGTCATTAACAAAGCAACCCAACATGGGTGATGCCTTGAAGGAGCTGAATCCCTGAAGTTTGCTATACTGCTTGCAGGCAGTGCTACCAGGGAGTCATCTCTCCCTCATGAACTGGTTCTTGCTTATACAACCCCATTGGGAACACTGTGAGTCCCATAACCTCCTTCTGAGTTAGTTTCAGATTGGAGGTAATATACAGCTGTAGGTCAAGCCAGGGATAGCATAGTAGGAATCTACTGTTTCCTGGCTGGAGAAATGAATGATGCCTGACAGAGAGTGAGACTGAGGGAGGCTGTCCATCAAGAGATAGACTAGTGAGATGTGTGCACTTGGCATTCTTTGGACAATGCCTTTCATGCCATATATACTTTATGTTTCATTTTTAAAAATCCTCAAAAGAGAAACAAAATGTTTAAATTTATTGGTACATCTCAATGCTATTCTTACAATAAAATACCCTAGGAAAAGCAAATGGGAAAGAAAGGGTCATTTTAGCTCATAGTTCCGTAGTATGGTTCATGGTGGTAAAATGTTGCAATGTCAAGAGCCTGCAGCAAGAGTGCACACCTATCGACAGTCAAGAGCAGGAGTCTCAGAGCATTTTTGCTAGTGCACAGTTCACTTTCTCCATTCTTTTACAACCAGGGTCCCTGCTTAGGAAATGGAGCAACTTAACCGTGCTAAGTCTCTTCATCTTAATTAATATAACTATGTCAGTATCCCACAGCTATTGTGAAAGGCTAACCTGATTCAGATGATGCCTCCTTGAGACTTTCCTACCATATGATTGAAGATTGTGCTAAATTGAGAATTGTTTTAAAGTTCCATGGGTGTGCTCCACAATACCTAGTCTTTGAGAATAATAAGGAATCCCAGTAATATGACAAATATTAAATTGTTAACAAAACATCACAAATGCCTGACTGTAATGGCCAGTAACTTTATGTCTTCCTGTCATTTTGAACATCAAGAATAGAAAAACAATGTAGGCAATGACTAGTTCCTTATTTAGTTGCTTATCCTGTTAAAGCAGTTGCAAATAGAAAGCATGAGAAGATATCAATAGTCATATGTACATTGTTTAACCTTTCTTAAATTCTGATATATAAGTAACATCCATTTGCCATACTTGATTAGGTATGTGTTCTCAAGGATTAACACCATTATGTAGTACAGGAAGAAATTGAGGACACTGAAGACAAGTTTTTATAAATTGACATGCACATTTTCTAGAAATACCAAATTGTTGTCTCAACCTATTAGTATTTTAATGATGTAAAGAATGAGAGTGTTTCTTTTAGTGCATCTGACTATGCCGGGGCCTAGCACACACAAAAGTGGATGCTCACAGTCAGCTATTAGATGGATCACAGGGCCCCCAATGGAGCAGCTAGAGAAAGCACCCAAGGAGCTAAAGGGAACTGCAACCCTATAGGTGGGACAACAATATGAATGAACCAGTACCCCGGAGCTCTTGTCTCTAGATGCATATGTATCAAAAGATGGCCTAGTCGGCCATCACTGGAAAGAGAGGTCCATTGGTCATGCAAATTTTATATGTCCCAGTACAGGGGAACGCCATGGCCAAAAAGTGGGAGTGGGTCGGTAGGGGAGTGGGGGGAGGGAATGGGGGACTTTTGGGATAGCATTGGAAATGTAAATGAGGAAAATACCCAATAAAAAATATTTTTAAAAAAGAGCACTGACTGGTCTTCCGGAGGTCCTGAGTTCAAATCCCAGCATCCACATGGTGGCTCACAACCATCTGTACTGAGATCTGATGCCCTCTTCTGGAGTGTCTGAAGACAGCTACAGTGTACTTACATACAATAAACAAACAAATAAATAAATAAATAGAATTTTAAAAATGAAAAAAAACAAACAAACAAAAAGAATGAGAGTGTGTGGCGGAACTATTCCTGTGTAATGCCTATACTCTGCCTGATATGCAAACCTGCTGTGGCATTGCCCTCATTAAGGGGTCTGGGTTCCTGT
This sequence comes from Mus musculus, assembly GCF_000001635.26. Lineage (NCBI taxonomy): Eukaryota > Metazoa > Chordata > Mammalia > Rodentia > Muridae > Mus > Mus musculus. The sequence continues at coordinate 175,660,530 of NC_000068.7, read as the reverse complement.
TCCCCCTAGGCCATTGTAAACACTTGTATATGGGTGTAACTCAGCTATCTATAGTTCTAAGTATCTACTCTGGTTCCTCCTTAGGTCACTAACTTCCCTCTTCCTAGATATTGGTAAATTCCTACATAGGGCAATGACTTAGCTATCCATGCCCAGGGTCGGATCAACGACTGCCTAGAATCTAACTTAGCTATATGTAAAAAAAAAAAAAATCAATACTTAGGAGCACTTATTTTTTTTTATAATTATGTGATTTAAAGATTTATTTATTATGTTTAAGTCCACTATAGCTGTCTTCAGATACACCAGAAGAGGGCATCAGATGTCATAATGGGTGGTTGTGAGCCACAATGTGGTTGCTGGGCTTTGAACTCAGGACCTTCAGAACAGCAGTCAATGTTCTTAACCACTGAGCCATCTCTCCAGCCCCCTTAGGAGGACTTATAATAAAGCAACATTAAGGGAAAGCCCAAGATCCGTTTACCAACTAAAGCAAGGACATTGGAGCATTCTTTATACGTGATGGCAAGATTCCAGGAGACTAAGTTTCCGTGAACTTCTCGCCTCAGGACAGCACACAGGTTTTCGGGGCCTGTCGCGCTTCTCACTACTGGATTGGATGTAGCACATATGTACATTGTTTAACATTTTTAAAATTCAGATATATAAGTAACGTCTATTTGCCATAACTGAGTAGGTACCAGTCCTAGAGGATTAACTCCTAGAGGATTAACACCTTTGTGTGATACAGGAAGAAATTGAGGACACTGATGAAAGTCTTTACAATTTGACATGCACATTCTCAAGAAATACCAAATTGTTGTCTCAACCTATTGTTTTTTAATGATGTAAAGAAAGTGAGTGTTTGGCTGAACTATTCCTGTGTAATGCCTATACTCTGCCTGATATGCAAACCTGCTGCAGCATTGCCCTCATTAAGGGGTCTGGGCAATCCACTATGAGCTTTTAAATGTAAGGTGTATGCCACCACTGCCAGGTTGATTATAGGTTGACTGCTCTATTTTGCCCCTGACAACCATATAAAAGCTCGCCGAACAGGCACGCGGGTCACCACCTCTCCTTAGGGTCTGGGATGACCCCAGTTTAGTGGAACAATAAATTCCTCTTGCTTTTTCCATTGATTCCAGCCCCACATGGTTCACTCACAGGTCCCCAGTAAGCTAAGGCTCCCGGGAGTCTTACAACCCAACAAGACCAACAGTCTCAAGAAACCTTGACCTTGGAAATCTCTCAGACTCTGAGCCAGCAACCAGGCAGCATACACTTGTTGGTCCAAAGTCCCCAACATATATACAGAGGAGGACTGCCTGGCCCGGACTCAGGGAGGGAAGACACACCTAATCCTTGAGAGACTTGAAGTCCCAAGGATTGGGGAGGCCTGGCAGGATGTTGTTGAATGGTTGTGGGTGTGAGGACACCCTCATGGAGATGTACAGAGGGGTCGGGATATGGGATGAGAAACTGTAAGTGGTTGGAATTGGGGGGTGATAATGACTGGAGTATAATTAAAGAATAAACATAATTAAAAAATCTCCATTCTGGTTGTTTGAAATATGTCTTAAATTCTAAGGGAAACTCTCCCTTAATCTTAACTACAGTCTTAATTGTCTATAATCCTATCCACTAAATATAATGTGACCTAGGTAACATAAAGAGAAAGTGCCAACAGAGAAGGTGCACAGAAGTCTGGAGTTCAGATCCACCTCCTGATTCCTGGGGTCAGAGCCCTCCCTGGAGGCCGACTCCCCTCTCGCAGGGAAAGTGTCTAGGGTTCTGGGTGTTAGGTCTGTCTTCTGGCTGAGGATGAAGGCCTGTAGGGACCTTGTTCAAGAAGCTTAGTTACTTCTGCTGCCCACTTACTCTCCTGCATAAACAGTTCTCAGTGATCCCAAGATTCTGGATGTGCTAGAGCCTGCCTTTGTTCTTTGACCCTGTTGCTGCTAGCACAAGACCCACTGGATTTTTTGGAAGTGATGTTGCATTCCACTCACCAGTGATCTCAAGGACCAGAGTGTGCTAGGGGGCCTTCAGCATAAAGAGTCCTCTGGGGACCTTTGGGCCCTCTGCTGAGATCTGGCCAAAGATTGCATGGGGGTGGGAGAGGGTGGCTCCAACCAGAAGTTAACCTCAGTCGCTGGTCATGCTGCTGTCCTTTGTCCCTGTTCCTACTATTACAAGACCCTCTGTATTTTTTGGAACTTATCTTGCATTCCACTTACCAGTGATCTCAAGGACCTGGGTGTGCTAGGGTGCCAGCCATGTGGAGAATCCTCTGCAGACATTAGGGCCCTTCACAGAGATTGCCTCAAACACTCTTACACAATCACCACCTGCTCATTTTTCCTTAAAAGAAGTTAAAACAAATCTCATCGATTTCTCTCTATTCTTTTTTTCTGATTATAGCTCTGGGCAGCCTCTACCATCTACCTCTGTTGTTGCTTTCTGAGCAGCCTGTCTCTTTGTACTGCACCTCCAAGCTTAAACTATTTGAGGCAGACAGAAATCTTTTAGAAGGGCTCATGGTGGAAGAGGGCTCATGGAAAATCCAGACCAACAAGGACGTCTGGATCAGCTTGGGACATTTTTCTGAGTCCCAGCTCATTCCACAAATCCAAGAATTATGCATACCATTTTAGCTCAACTTTTGTTTTAGTTGTGAACCTGCACAGCTAGTGAGGACTCAAATGGCTCAGCAAAACAAGCGAATCCACTAAGAAACCAATTTTCCTCATCCCTTAATTTCACATCTTAGCATTTGTTTTTCATTTGAGAATCCCCAATTAGTTTTTAATATTGCATTCCATCCTATAGTTGTGATGCCTTCTGTAGACTCAGTTGGTTACTCTGCTCTACTATAAAATGCCACTTGTTTAAGTTCTTAGCTCAGCATACAAGTACTTTGGAGTCTGAAATGAAAGACAAACAGCATTATGTAATATGCCAAATCAGCTCATTGGCTGGGACACTACCAAACATCCACATTGCTATTGGTTCCCCTGTGATACACCTAATTTCCTAAATCTAGAGGCCATCTTTGCTTCTCCAGAACCAATCAGAGGAGGGAACACTGGGGTCACTCTTTCCTAGCTTTTATGTGGCTGGTATTGAGTCTTTCCCAGCTCTGAAGCTGGCATCCAAATCCTTTACTGGCATGGAGATCCTCTTTGTTTCCCTTGCCATGAATCCAAAAGTTCTGCCTTTGTTGCCTGCCTAGCCATTGGCTGCTGGCACTTTTGTTACCCATTTATAATCAGCTTGGGGCAGGGAATCTCAGTGTCCCAGTACAGGATTATCATGAAATTTGGGAAGAATTTAACAGGAGTAGCATAAGAATCAATACACAATTGGGAATTAGCAGAAAAACAAATCAAATCCAAACACCAGGCCCTAAGTATTGCCTTTTTGTTATTATCCTGAATTTAATCATATGGTGAAACTAAGTTCGTTTCCAAGGATTAGGTATTGTGGAGATCCAACCTCACTTTACTCATATTTTCTTTTTAAAACATAATGACTGTCTCTAACAATGCTTTCTGCTTTTCATTGTGCCCCTCAAAACATAAGACCTGTACTTTACCACCAAAGAACAAATCCATATGATTAGTTAAGCTATAACACCCATAATATATAACAGATGACACTGTAAACTACATAAGCCCCTATCCCTAAATCCTGATTGGTGTGAAAATAAAGGTATAATTTGGAAGGAATGTTTCTGTCTGATCCTCCTTTTTTAAAAAAAAATTAATTTTATTTCTTCATTTCTTTATTGTCTAACCTTTTTTTTACAATCCATACCTTATACCCCTTGTCTTATTCATGGTTTCTATTCCTACACAAACATCATGACCAAGAAGCAAGTTGGGGAGGAAAGGGTTTATTTGGCTTACACTTTCATACTGCTTACTGTTCATCACCAAGGAAGTCGGGACTGGAACTCAAGCAGGTCAAGAAGCAGGAACTGATGCAGAGGCCACAGAAGGATGTTTCTTTACTAGCTTGCTTCACCTGGCTTGCTCAGACTGCTGTCTTAGAGAACCCAAGACTACCAGTGCAGAGAGATGGTCCCACCCACAAGGGGCCTTTCCCCTTGATCACTAATTGAGAAAATGTCTTACATCTGGATCTCATGGAGGCATTTCCCAACTGAAGCTCCTTTCTCTGTGATAACTTCAGCTTGTGTCAAGTTGACACAAAATTAGCCAGTATAATTGACACCTTGTCAATTTGACACGCAAACACATCACTAGTAATGCTCAACTCTTAGTTTCTTATTCATGCCCAAGATATACACAACTTTGAAAGCCCCACAGACTTTACATATTAAAAGTTCAATGCTTTTAAAATATCCAATATCCTTCAAAATCCAAAGCCTTTTACAATGGAATCCACTAAAATACTTGTTTCCTTCAAGAGGGAAAAACATCAGGGCACAGTCACAATCAAAAGTAAAAATTAAACTCCAACTGTCCAATGTCTGGGATCCAACTCACAATCTTTTGGACAACTCCAAAAGAACCAAGGGCTTGGGTCACTTTTCCAACCCTGTCCTTTGTAGCACACAACTTGTCCTCTATGCTCCAGATGCATGTACTTTACTGCTGCTGCTGTTCTTCGTGGTCAATCATGGACCTGTCAACTCCAACACACTGCATGATCTCTTCAGTACTGGGCCATCAATTTCACCTGAGTCTGCACCTTCACCAGTGGCCTTCCATGGCCTCTCAAACTGCTGGGCCTTAGCTGATCTGCATTATCCCTTCATGCCTTCAAAACCAGTACCACGAGGGTAAGACTTACACACTACCAAGTCCAGCCACAGCACAAGGTACCACCTTGATTATCTCTAGAACACTTCCTCTGTGCTCTCAGAAAACACTTCACAGATGATGCCACTTCAATAATGCTGGTTTCTTCTTAATCACTGCTAATTTCTTAGCTCCAGCTAACCAGCATCAACAGTCCCAGTAATGCAAAGTTTTCACTCTAGAAATTCTATTATCTTGTTAATCACAGCTGATTCTTCAGCCCCAGTTAACCAGAACCACAGAATCTTCACAAAGTAACAATGGCCCTGAAAAGAGGCTTTAATTTTCCCTCTGAAATTTCACAAGCCAGGCTTCCATCTTCTGCACGATTCTCAACATTATCTTCCAAGCTCCTACACAACATCCCACAGCGTTCTTAACACAGAATGGATCTTCTAACCCAAAGTTCCAAAGTCCTTCCACAGTCCTCCCAAAACATGGTCAGGTTGTCACAGGAATTCCCCACTCCTGATACCAATTTGTCTTAGTCAGGGTTTCTATTCCTGCATAAACATTATGACCAAGAAGCAGTTGGGGAGGAAAGGGAATCCACTCACAATTTCCACATTGATATTCATACCAAAGGATGTCAGGACTGTAACTCAAGCAAGACAATAAGAAACATTTCTTGTATCCCCTTGAACTTTGTATGATTATTTTCAGGATTATAAAGAATTAGAAATGTTTAAAGGCTTCCCCATATTGAATGCATTTATGGGTTTCCCATTCATAATGATGAAGATTTGGGAAATCTGAAAAGGTTTCACCATATTATATTCCTAAATTTATTTGCAGTATGAATTGTTTCATTGTGAAGACTCTAAAATATTCAAAAAGTTTCACCATATTAAACACACTCAGCCTTTTGTTACATTTTGTTTTCTTTTGTGTCTTTGAATATGACTGACAAGTGAAAGCAATACCACATGGCTTGTAGACATCGGATTTCTCACCTCTATGTCTTCTTTTATGTATTTGAAGATTTTAATGCACAAGGCTCTGTTCACTTGTTCATTTCATAGTGTTTTTCTCAACTGTGTCTCTTTTTATTTACTTAGAGACTACTGTGACTTATAAAATGTTTACCACATTGCCTATATTCATAGGGTTTCTATCTAGTGTGTATACTTTTGTGTTGGGAGATGACTCTTTTGTACAATTGCTTTCCCTAATTGGTGTTATTCAGAGGATTTCTCAAAACCTCATGTTCCTTACAGATTTGAAGATGATTGTGATGTAGAAGTGTTTTAAAACATTGCCAATATTCATAGGGTTTCTCTCCTGTATGTGTTCCTTTATATATTTGGAGGCCACTGCTTTGTGAAAAAGCTATAAAAGCACCATTGCTAACATTCAAAAATCTCTCTCCTATACGTGCTCTTTCATGATTTTGTTGATGACTGCTTTTTGAAAAAGTTTAACCACATTGGTTAAAATCAAAGCATTTCTCTCAACTATATGTGCTTTTATGTGTGTAAAGACTATTGGTTTTCGAAAAAGGTTAAACACATTGGTTACGTTTAAAAGGTTCCTCTCTGGTATATGTTCATTTATGTACTTGGAGATCAATGCTTGCTGCAAAGGCTTTATAACATCAGATACCTACATAGAGTTTCTCTCCTGTATGGTCTTTTCTCTTTAAAGGTCACTCCTTTCTGCAAAGACTTTACCACATTGGTTACATTCCTGGGTTTTTCAGCTGTGTGTGTTCGATTATGATATTCAAGACCACTGCTTCCTTCAAAGGATTTACCACCTTGGTTTCATTCATATGGTGTCTTTCGTGTATGTGATCTTTTATGGCATTGGAGACCACTGCTTCCTGCAAAGGCTTTACCATACTAGTTACATTCATATTGTCTCTCTCCTGTATATGTTCGCTTATGGATTCGGAGAGAACTGCTTTGTGCAAAGGCTTTACCACAGTGGTTACATTCATAGGGTTTCTCTCCTGTATGAGTTCGTTTATGTTTTTGGAGGTCACAACTTCTTGCAAAAGCTTTTCCACATTGGTTACATTCATAGGGTTTCTCTCCGGTATGTGTTCGCTTATGTATTTGGAGGACTCTCCTTGTTATAAAAGCTTTACCACATTGGTTACATTCATAGGGTTTCTCTCCTGTATGTGTTCGGTTATGGATTTGGAGAGTACTGCTTTCTGCAAAGGCTTTACCACATTGGTTACATTCATAGGGTTTCTCTCCTGTATGTGTTCGCTTATGTATTCGGAGATGACAGCTTCTTGCAAAGGCTTTACCACATTGTTTACATTTATAGGGTTTCTCTCCTGTATGTGTTCGCTTATGCATTTGGAGAGTATAGATTACTGCAAAGGCTTTACCACATTGTTTACATTCATAGGGTTTGTCTCCTGTATGTGTTCGCTTATGCATTTGGAGAGTATAGATTACTGCAAAGGCTTTACCACACTGTTTACATTCATAGGGTTTGTCTCCTGTATGTGTTCGCTCATGTTTGTGGAGATGACTGCTATGTGCAAAGGCTTTACCACATTGTTTACATTCATAGGGTTTCTCTCCTGTATGTGTTCGTTTATGTTTTTGGAGGTCACCACTTCTTGCAAAGGCTTTTCCACATTGGTTACATTCATAGGGTTTCTCTCCTGTATGTGTTCGCTTATGTATTCGGAGATGACTGCTTTGTGAAAAGGCTTTACCACATTGTTTACATTCATAGGGTTTCTCTCCTGTATGTGTTCGTTTATGTTTTTGGAGTTCACCACTACTTGCAAAGGCTTTTCCACATTGGTTACATTCATAGGGTTTCTCTCCTGTATGTGTTCGCTTATGTATTTGGAGGTTAATCCTTCTTTTAAAAGCTTTACCACATTGGTTACATTCATACTGTTTCTCTCCTGCATGTGTTCGATTATGTATTTGGAGATGACAGCTTCTTGCAAAGACTTTACCACATTGTTTACAGTCATAGGGTTTCTCTCCTGTATGTGTTCGCTTATGTATTTGCAGGACATTCCATGTTCTAAAGTCCTTACCACATTGGTTACAGTCATGGTGTTTCTCTCCATTATGTTTAATTTGATGCCTTTGTCTACCACTCTCATATGCAAAGGCTTTACCACATTGAATAAACTCAGAGGGTTGCTCTGCAGAACAACTTCTTTCATGCCTGCAAATAAAATTTGCACACGTGAAATCTTTCTTACACTGATTATACTGATGAGTCTTTTTATCTGTATGAATTGTTTTAAATTTTGGTTTCATTGAACAGAGCAATCTAATGTTAACATAATATTACTTTGTTTATATTCAAAGGAGTTCTACTAAATTATGAATTGTTTTACATCTTCGAGGATATATGAAATGGGAACAGTATTGATTATCTGGCTCACATTTATAACATACTTTTTCTATAAAAGGTTACTCACATATTTGAAAAAAAACAGGAAGAACTCACAGTGTTTGCACAATTATTGCATTCACAAATTTTGTTATCATGAGAGTAATACTACATTTGGAATATGAACAAATGCAAAAGAAAAAAAAAATTCTACTGCCTTAATTCTCATTACTATTTTCAGCAGTTAGAGTTGGTAAATGTCCCCAGCAATGTTCGGAAACAAATTTTTTATAAACTTATATAGCACATTTAGTATGTTGTTCAAAATATGTTATACTGCATATCCTCTAATTGTTCTGGAAAAGTGAAAGGTATGTGGCTTCTTTCAATGCCCCAGTGATCACAAGGCTTGTATCAATCGTAACCTATGACATCCACATCAAAAGAAGAATAACAAGTGAAAATTCCACATTACATTCACAGCTGACTTTTTTTTGTCACAGAGATGTGGTACAGAGATTAAGGTTTTTCCACAAAACCATTTTTGAATCTTATGAACTGTTCATCTCACTAAATTTAGCAATGTTATTACAAGTATATCATTGAGCTCAGATACACTATGGATTATTTGCTCATTACTAGGTTTTAGACATATACTTGTCACCTAATCACTGTGTGTTCCTTTTGCAATAGCTAAGCGATATGAGACTGAAGACACTCACACTTGTATAGCATGGCTGTACTAGGCTTGATTTAAACAGTAACATATGTGTTAAGCCATTATTTCTCTGTCTTTGACCTAATGGAATGTCTTGCAAACAACAGTTACATATCTGCCATAAACATATATGATTTTTATGAAAGTCAGTAAACATCCATCACTGAAAGCAGTGCTTATTGTACCCTATTGGTTTTCTTTACTACTTGTAGCACAAGTTAAACTTTCTTCATAGGCATTTTCTCCTCAGCTTGCAGAGTAAAATTACCTTCCATGACTTCTAGAAGTTTGAAAATGGTCTTCAATCGTATGTTCTTCCCAAATGTAACCTAAACCCAGTACCAGAGAAAGTATGTTACATTATTGGCAATTAAACAGTATTTAAGTTATTAACTCCATTGAACTTTAAAACCATGAGTGATTTATTCATCATATTCTTCCTCATTCTCAATTGAAATTATAAAAACAAATAAAATAACAAAGAAACAGTTGTGCATACATGTTATAAAGTAAATAAAAAAATCATAATATTACCTATAGCTGTGAGATTCTTATAGGTCTCTAGCATCACACCCTTGTAGAGACTCTTCTGAGAAGGATCCAGCAAAGCCCACTCATCCTGAGTGAAGTTCACATGCACGTCATCATAGGTGACTAAATCCTAAAAGATTCGATACGTGTGAATATTAAAAAATATGATACAGACAACAGTGTAAAGGTGTACTTCAAAATGAGTATTCGCTGACTGCCCTGCCCACCCACATAGTACTTTTTATCCAGTCTTTCACAGTTGGACAACAAAAACTTAAGTAAATAAATGATCTCTGGGAACCTGATGCCTTAGTATTAAGATGTTAATACATGGAACCATGTAGAATGCTGCTAGACCTTCACCCATATTTTGTTCCCTGAGACCCAATATGCAAGAGTGCCCTTAGGACTGCAGTTTCCTCTCACCTGTCCATGCTACCTGCAGATACAAAAGACCTTTTCCATCTCCCCTTCCTTTCTTGCCACATGTCTGTGTCTTAGCCCCCAAGTATGGGCAGACACACCCTTCTCAACCATAGCCAGTACTCCCGAAGAACAAGCAATCTGTCTAAAGACCAAGACCATTATCTGTTATCCTAGACATAATTCTCATAGTAGCCCACAGAACTGCAACACAATATCAGGGAAAGCTTCCTCTGCCCATTTCCATGTGGCCAATTTTCAACTTTTCTTCAATAACTAATACAACTACACCAGGAACAATGTGAACTTGACCAATGTTACCTGTGCTAGTATGTGTATAGAAATAAAATCATATTTCCTGACTCCGATAAAAATAACATAAATAAGTGACCCTGAAACTGTTATAAATCTGACCCTCCAGATACTACTGATCTGTCTTCAAACAGAGAGGCCCCATGCTCTAGAGTTCTCATTGAAATTGTTGATGATGAGAAAGTTGGACTATGGCTCAATAGCTGTTCATGACCCTTAGTAATTTCATGTTAAACCAGCCCCACCGAAGTATACAAAACAATGCTGAATGATAATTTAATGTCTGCTTCCTGCCATATGCATTATGTTCCAATCTGTCCTATCCACCCACCCAGCACCATCAACACCTGAGAAACTTCTGCATGTCAGAAGCTTTTTTTTGTAACCAAGAATTGAAGTTCTGTGAATCATTGCATTTTGACAATAGTTAACAGAAAGATAAAAGGAATCTAATCAAATATTTCTGAAGGATGATCGTGATCAGCTCTTTACTACTAACTTCTAAAGTATTTATAAAACTAGTCACACAAAACTGAATACAGAAGGGTCAGAAATTCTAGAAATCAAACCATTGCTTTTCCAATGTTGTCCTACTACACACCAAAGGCAATTCCTGTATATACACACTGCATAGTGACATTTAAGTTTCATACCTTGCCACTCCCAGGGCTACCGAGCCTCTGGGAGCCCTGTAAATCCACACTTAGGAAGAGTCAAAGGACGAGGAGCTCTGTTATGATCACCACATGGACCAACAGAACCACACTCTGACCCACAGTCCATTTAGAACCAGCAGATCAGACTCAAATAGCTCGCAGACTTGCTCCTCCTGTATTCTCAGTGGAGATTACTATAATAACCAGGGGATGGCTTGTAGTCTTCCAGGCAGCTTGTAACACATGCATCTGAGGAGAATCTTGTAAAGAACCTGTAAGCTACCTTCCCCTAGTGTTCCTGATTGTTAGTCCTGCCCAAAGTCCCTCATTAACTTGGAAAAGCCAGCAGGGCCTCAGGGCAACAGCAGCTCCTCTACTGTGGGATCACTGAGCAAAAGACTCAGACAGCTGAAACCTTCCAAGCTCAACTGTTACACCCTACAAGCAGACATAGCCCTAGTCTGGAAAATTTACATTGAAAAGAATATTCTAGTCCTGCAGACCAAGTATTTTCCATTTAAAAGGCCTAGGGTCCTTTCTTTGTATATTCAATTATGCATGCAGCCAACTCTTCTTCATAGTGGGGAGGTCCTGCAGACAAACTGGGATCAAATTCATACATTAACAATATTAAAAGTAAAAGTGGCTATGAATTTTAAAGATAGAAACTTTTAATGGGCAAAAAAAAAAAAAAGGAAGAAAATGAAGAAATAAAATGTAAAGACATCACTGCTCCTAGGTATGGTAGAGGAGAAAGTATATTATACACAAAAGAGTGAACATAGCCAGACCCAGTTATACCTGGGATAATACAGAGTAGACATGACCTGGGACCTTGTGGAGAGAGGAAGGAGGGCAGAAGCAAGAGTCAGATCAGGATGATTAATGATAGATGAAAAGTCCAGTTCCTAAATGATTGAATTGCATAAGGAATGGCAGCTGGGAGATTGGCAGTCCTACTGCTGGGGTAGATGGTGAGGTATGCCAGCAATATGGTGTCACAACGAGGGCCTGTGATCTCATTTGACATTGCCCTAATCTGAAAAATGCCTGAAGATGACCAGTATGGAATTTTACTGATTGTGTAAAATTGATTACTTGACTCCTCACGGTGAATGTCAACTACTGCCAAAGCAGAAAGACCTCACCTACTGTACTGGCTAGTTTTGTGTCAACTTGACACAGCTGGAGTTATCACAGAGAAAGGAGCTTCAGTTGAGGAAATGCCTCCATGAGGTCCAACTGTAAGGCATTTTCTCAATTAGTGATCAAGGGGGAAAGGCCCCTTGTGGGTGGGACCATCCCTGGGCTGGTAGTCTTGGGTTCTATAAGAGAGCAGGCTGAGCAAGCCAGGGGAAGCAAGCCAGTAAAGAACATCCCTCCATGGCCTCTGCATCAGCTCCTGCTTTCTGACCTGCTTGAGTTCCAGTCCTGACTTCCTTTGGTGATGAACAGCAGGGTGGAAGTGTAAGCCGAATAAACCCTTTCCTCCCCAACTTGCTTCTTGGTCATCATGTTTGTGCAGGAATAGAAACCCTGACTAAGACAAATTGGTACCAGCAGAGTGGGGTATTCCTGTGACAACCTGACCATGTTTTGGGGAGGACTGTGGAAGGACTTTGGAACTCCGGGCTTGAAGATCCATCCGTTGTTAAGAGCTCTGTCGGATGTTGTGTAGGAGCTTGGAAGATAGTGTTGAGAACACTGCAGAAGATGGAGGTCTGGTTTGTGAAATTTCAGAGGGAAATTAAAGACTCTTTTCAGGGCCATTGCTGTTTTGAATGTGAAGATTCTGTAGTTCTGGTTAGCTGGGGCTGAAGAATCAGCTGTCATTAACAAGATACCAGAACTACTAAAGCAAAAACTTTGCATTACTGGGACTATTGATGCTGGTTAGCTGGAGCTAAGAAATTAGCGGTGATTAAGAAGAGACCAGCATCATTGAGGTGACATCTTCTGGGAAGTGTTTTCTGAAAGCACAAAGAGGCTGTGTTCCAGAGATGGCCAAGGTTGTACTCCTGCTGCAGCAGGACTTAGTAATATGTAAGGGTCACCCAGGTGGTACTGGTTTTGAAGGCATGAAGGGGTCACGCAAAGCAGCTGAGGCTCGGCACTGTGAGAGGCCATGGAAGGCCATTGGTGAAGGTGCAGCCTCAGTTGCAATTGAAGGCCCAGGATTGAAAGGGTCATGCAGTATTTTGGAGATGCCAGTACCATGAGATGACCACCAAGAGCAGCAGCAGCAGTTGAGTACAGGCATCTGGAGCCTAGAGGATGACGCCTGTGCTACAAAGGGCCTGGCTGGAGAAGTGACCCAAGCCCTTGGAGGACCCCAGAAGATCGTGAGTTGGATCCCAGACATTGGACTGTTGGAGATTGACTTTTGCTTTTGATTGTGACTGTGCCCTGATATTTTTCCTCTTGAAGGAAGAAACTGTTTTAGTGGAGCCCACAGTTAAGAGACTTTTAATTGTAAATAGACTTTGGATTTTAAAAGAGATGGATATTTTAAAGAGATTGAAATTTTAAGCATATGTAAAGACTGTGGGACATTTAAAGTTATTTAGATCTTGGGGATGAATAAGAATGTAAGGGTTGAGGCTTACTAGTGATGTGTTTGTGTGTCAAGTTGACAAGGTGTCAATTGTACTGGCTAGTTTTGTGTCAACTTGACACAGCTGGAGTTATCACAGAGAAAGGAGCTTCAGTTGAGGAAATGCCTCCATGAGGTCCAACTGTAAGGCATTTTCTCAATTAGTGATCAAGGGGGAAAGGCCCCTTGTGGGTGGGACCATCCCTGGGCTGGTAGTCTTGGGTTCTATAAGAGAGCAGGCTGAGCAAGCCAGGGGAAGCAAGCCAGTAAAGAACATCCCTCCATGGCCTCTGCATCAGCTCCTGCTTTCTGACCTGCTTGAGTTCCAGTCCTGACTTCCTTTGGTGATGAACAGCAGGGTGGAAGTGTAAGCCGAATAAACCCTTTCCTCCCCAACTTGCTTCTTGGTCAGCATGTTTGTGCAGGAATAGAAACCCTGACTAAGACACCTACCTTATTCCTCCTCCATTTCTGTGCTGCAAGTAGACCAGCTTCAAAGTTGGTCAGTGAACTCAACCTTATACCTGTCCCTCTTTATTTGTAACCCCCTAATTTGTAACCCTGTAACCCAGGGAGGTTAGACAACACTCATTCCCTGGTGTCTTTTGTCTCACTGATCAGTCAGAACCCAGCCTGAAAGCAGTTGTAGGACTGTTTTCCAAGCCCTGGGCAGCAGAGGCTGGAAGAGGAGTTCAAAGCAAGTTTTAACTACATGACATAAAGAAAGTAGGAGCTACAGGAGATGTTTCTCTAAACAGACAGATGTGAAATCTCTTTAAAAATAGGAATGAAATTCTTAATTAGGGGAAATATTGGAGAATAGAAACACGTAAGACGTCAAATCACCTATGCATAATGAAAATGAAATTCAGAAAAGTAATACCAAAATTTAATATTTAAAAAGATCAATATAATTGAAAAAATATATTCCTGTACTGATTTGAAAAAGATCAGGCCCTTCCTGGTAGAAGGAATGTCATTAATAAGATAGCATTTGACCTTGCCCCTATGTGCTTTGTTAACTACTGAGACCTATAATGTGACACACACAGTTACAAGTAATGGCATGTGTTTTACATTTTTGAGCTCACTTAAATATGTCACCCAAGGATTGCACATGTTTATCTAATACAGATCCTGAAATGGGAATTCATTACTAATTGGTTCTAGCTAACCTGCCCAAATTAAACACCCACCAATCAGATTTTACTAAACTATATCCATAAATTAATATAATCTGTGAAGTTATCAAATTATTCTCACTGCCCTAATCAGGTCCTTCTCCATAACAGTGACCCCTGCAGCATACTCCCCTCTGGTCTGTGACCTAGCTCTTGTCAGCACTGTTTTATCTGACAGTGTACACAGTAAGCTGTTTCTCTGGTTCTCATCCTGCCAAGTGTATTTCCACACACAAGCCCCTGCCACAAAGGTTTTGTCCAGATGCAGGCTTATAATAAAGTTACTCAGAGGCCACAGCCTGGTCCAAAAGGAGAGACTAAGTCCACAAGGGACCTCACAGGTGGCCCCATCTGTCTGGCTGAGGCTTACCATCCTGCCTCTGGGAAGACCTATTATACAGGCATCCTTTGCTAAGATGTTTGCTCACCCCACTTCGTTGGAGATGAAGTTGCACTTACCATGTCTGAAGTTCTAAGCTTGCCTGAGCTAATCTCACAGCATTCAGTAAAAATAATAAGAACCGATTCCACAGAAAATCTGAGAGCAGCTGAGTTACACAGAGAAACTTGCAGGCTTAGTACCTGGAAGAGTCACCTCCTCTTCTGCCTGGCAACTCCATGTGGAGGTTTTGATTGGCCATTGAGTCTTGAGTGACATGAGGACCATGCTTAGGGTCAGAGTGTCTGTAGGGACACAGCACAATGGTTCGAGCCTGGGCAAATCCTTTTCCATATCTGCAGATTTCCAGTTCAGTAGCACTAGTGTGTCTCCTCCAATGGCCTACCTGTCTGATCCCCTGCCAAGCCCTTCTGAGGGGCTAAGATTCTTGATCCCTGCTGCTTACCTGCCTGCCTCTCCACCTTTCTGGTCAGTGACCCTGGGTTCACTGCTTTGAAAGGTTGGAGCTTGCCTGAGCTCCAAATCCAGCGCTCAGGAGGCATTTCCCCTTCTTCCTCCTGGAATCAAGCTGGGTAGCTTGCATACCCCATCAATCAGCTGACACTGGAGTTACCAAACTGTCCACAGGTGGTCAGTGCCAGAATATTAGCAACTGAAGAGGGATTTTAGGACACAAGATTTTGTTTTGTGGCTTCAGGCTGGGTTCAGGTAAATTGCAAGTACTTTCTACCTAATGGCTATGAGACAAGGCTCAGAGCAAAGCAGGACACATGTCACTGAGGAGCACTCAGTGCATTAATCAGAACAATTGTCCTCACTGGGTTGGTAAAACAAACATAACAACAACAAACCCACACCTATATTAGTAAAATATATCACTGTTCTGATTTGAAAAAGACCAGGCCCTTCTTGGTAGAAGGAATGGCATTAATAAGATAGTGTTTGACCTTGCCCCTAAGTGCTTTGTTAACTACTGATGTCTACAATGTGACACACACAGCTACAGATAATGTCATGTGTTTAATATTTGTGGGCTCACTTAAATATGTCACCCAAGGATTGCACATATCTCATAATACAGATCCTAAAAAGGGAATTCATTACCCACTGGTTCAAGCTAACCTGCCCAAATTAAACACCCACGAATCTAGTTTTATATACGTCCATGCATAATTAATACAATCTGTGAAATTACAAAATCATTCTCACTGCCCTAATCAGGCCCTTCTCGATAACAGTGGCCCCTGCAGCATACTCCCCTTTTCTTTGGTCTGTGACCTAGCTCTTGTCTGCACTGTTTTACCTGACAGTGTACACAGTAAGCTGTTCCTCTGGTTCTCATCCTGCCAAGTGTATTTCCACACACAAGCCCCTGCCACAAAAGTTTTTTCCAGTGCAGTCTTATAATAAAGTTACTCAGAGGCCACAGCCTGGTCCAAAAGGAGAGACTAGGTCCACAAAAGACCTCACAGGTGGCCCCATCTGTCTGGCTGATGCTTACCATCCTGGCTCTGGGAAGACCTAGTACACAGGCATCCTTTGCTAAGATGCTAGCTCCTCCTCTTTGTGGGACATGACACTGCACTTACCATGTGTGAAGTTCTGAGCTTGCTTGAGCTAAATTCACAGCATCCAGCGAAGACACTAAGAACAGATCACACAGAAACACTGAGATCAGCTGAGTTACACAGAGAAACTTGCAGGCTTGGTACCCGGAAGTCACTGCCTCTTCTAACTGGCAGCTCCATGTGGAGGTTCTGATTGGCTATTGAATCTTGAGTGACATGAGCAACACCCTTAGGTTTAGAGTTTGCTGAAGGGACACAATATAGAGTTTCCAGCCTGGGCCAATCCTTTTCCATATCTGCAGATTTCCAGTTCAGTAGCACCAATGTGTCTCCTCCAATAGCCTACCTGTCTGTTCTCCCGCCAAACCCTTGGGAGGGGCTAAGACTCCTGATCCCTGCTGCTCACCTGCCTGCCTCTCCACCTTTCTGGGCAGTGACCCTGGGTTCACTGCTTGGAGCTTGCCTGAGCTCCAATGACAGGACTCAGGAGGCAATTTCCCTTCTTCCTCCTGGAATCAAGCTGGATAGCTTGCATATCCCATTAATCAGCTGACACTGGAGTTACCAAACTGTCCACAGGTGGTCAGTGCCAGAATATTAGCAACTGAAGAGGGATTTTTGGACACAAACTTTGTTTTGTGGCTTCAGGCTGGGTTCAGGTAAATTGCAAGTACTTTCCACCTAATGGCTATGAGACAAGGCTCAGAGCAAAGCAGGACACATGTCAGACACTGTGGAGCACTCTTGTTAATCAACTCATTGTCCTCAGTGGGTTGGTAAAACAAACATAACAACAACAAACCCACACCTATATTGGGAAAAATATATCACTGTACTGATTCGAAAAAGATCAGGCCTTTCTTGGTAGAAGGAATGGCATTAATAAGATAGTGTTTGACCTTGTTCCTATGTGCTTTGTTAACTACTGAGATCTATAATCTGACACACACAGCTCCAGCTAATGGCATGTGTTTTACATTTCTGATACATTTTATCTATATAGTACAGATCCTAAAACAGAAATTCATTATCACTGGCTCAAGCTAACCTGCACAAACTAAGCACCCACCAATCTAGTTTTATTTAATATCATGCATTATTTAATACATGCTGTTAAATTACAAAATTATTCACCCTGCCTGACTCTTATCCTTCTCTAGAATGGTGACACCTGGAGCAGATTCTCTTATGGTTTTATCTATGATCAAGCTATCTCCTGCCCTGTTTCACCTGACAGAGATAACAGTAAACCATTGCTCCCGTTCTTATCTAAAGGTGGAAGAAATGGAGGGTTCATTATATGACTCAAATGAGCAATTATAAAACACTTTTTTGCTACATTCTTTAACTCAAGAATTTAGGAATTTATATCAAGAGGAAAGCAAGGCCATTGTCCTGGGTAGCAGCAGACCAGGATCAAGGCTACCTGAGTCAAAATAGCTTGTCTTAGAAACATCTCTATATGGGGAAGAAGAGACAGCTCTCCCAGAACTAACATGTCACCCCAGAAAAAATCTCTCCATATACAACTAAAATATTAATTAGGAAAAATGTCTTAATGACAGCATGGATTCAGCTGCGGCTAATGCTCAAAGACCAGGCAGCCAAAAACAGGTTTTGGATTCCACACATGCTCTCACCCATAAGTTTCTTTCCTGTTCAGTCCCCAGGTTATTTTGAACAATTTTAATATGGACTGGAGATTACAAGTCCTACTTAAGACTGCTAGGAGATTTACACAGCAAAGACCCCCAGAATCACTTATTAAGTGTCTCAGAGCCCTGAAATAGCAAGCCATTTCTCAGAGATGGGTTCCTGAGTTGGAGGTCGCAGGAGATGAGAAAAATAGCAAAAGTAGAAGGTAGAATTTACAACAGCTGCAGTGGGGACAGCTTACACAAGCTATGTCTTATGCCAAGTAAACTTTTTAAGAGTAGCATCAGCCGGGCGTGGTGGCGCACGCCTTTAACCCCAGCACTTGGGAGGCAGAGGCAGGCGGATTTCTGAGATCGAGGCCAGCCTGGTCTACAGAGTGAGTTCCAGGACAGCCAGGGCTATACAGAGAAACCCTGTCTCAAAAATAAAATCAAAAAAAAAAAAAAAAAAAAAAAAGAAGAGTAGCATCTTGTATCCTACTTACAGGGATAAGTGGAAAGAAATGGAGACCTCTATGAAGTTTGCAGAAGCTAGAATACACTGGGACAAATTCAGGAGAAGTCTAATAAAACAACCCTGCACAAGGGAACTGCCAAGTATCTAAAAAAAACATTACTGACCAAGCCCCCAGTGGACTTGGGGACCCTACTCAGTGCAGGGTGGCACAGAATTACTGCATGGCACAGCAGAGACAGAGGTGGAATTGACTGGCACTGCAGAAGCAGGTTTGCAACTTCCCCTCCCTGCCTGCATTCCTTTGTATTTGCTGGAACCCTCGCACCAAGGCTGGCAAGAGATCTCCGTGGAAAACCTTTGGTACCCAAGTCCACAAGCTACTAGGGCTACTGAGCTTCCCTCATCCCCATTAATCCACACTCAGGAAGGGGCAAAGGACAAGGGCCTCTGCTATGATCACCACATGGACCAACAGAACCACAGTCCTTGGAAATAGCAGAACTGACTCAGATAACTCAGGAAACTTGCTCCTCCTGGCCTGGCAAAGGAGACAATTACAATCACCATGACATGGCTTTTGGCCTTCTTCACAGTTTGCAACAGATGGCTCTGAAGAGACTCCCATAAAGAACCCCAAGCTACCTTCCACTAGGGTTCCTGATAGAGAGGCATGGACAGAGTCCCTCATTAGCCTGGAAAACACAGCTGGGACTGGGACAACAGCAGCTCCTCCACTGTAAGATCACAGAGCAAATGATTCAGACAGCTGAAGCTTTCCTGGCTCAGCAATTCCGCCACAGTTGCAGACAGAGCTCTAGTCTGGGAAATTTGCATTCACTAGAATTTTCCAGACTCCACTTATTTTCCTTTTTAAAGGCACAGAGCCTTTCTTTGCAATTAAAGAGCATTATTAAATTATACAGGCAATGTCCAGTGCAGCCATCTCTGCTTCATACTTGGGAAGCCCTGCAGCCAAACTGCAATCAAATTCACACAGTAACAAAAATTAAAAAGAAAACCTCCGGCCAGAAGGCCATCCTGTGCTCCAGCCCCGGACCTGACCAAGGACGCTCGCTCGCGTGGGAACCATTCAGTGGCCCCTATCCCCCAACTTCTCCTCCCTTTGGCCCCGAAGCCAGTGCCACCCCGGGGACCCCATTCTGTCCTAAGCTCTTCCGGGGTATCCAGCATGGGATGCTGGAGACTGGGAACCCGGTGCTTAGAGCTGCCCTTGTCCACCACCCACCGAGTTGTGCCTTCTCAGGGCCAAGCAGCCACCCGGGGCCATGTGGAAAGCGTCCTGCAGTCCTCCCGCTCCTGCCTGCCCAGGGCAATGGAACTCTGGCCAGAAGCGAGTTCTCTCCCACTCCCCTCTTTTCCCCACACCGACGGCACCGCAGGAGATGACCTGGCACTTACCACGTTTGGAGTTCTGAGCTTGACTAACCTTCTCTCACAACACCCAGTAGAATCACGCAGAACACATCACACAGAAACTCTCATGATCGCTGAGTTACAGAAAGGAGCTTGCAAGCTTGACCTGGAAGAGCCGCCTCCTCTTCTGACTGGCAGGTCCATGTGGAGGTTCTGATTGGCTATTGAGTCTTGAGTGACATGAGCACCACCCTTAGGGTTAGAGTATGTTAAAGAGACAGGGCACAGAGGTTCCAGCTTTGGCCAAACCTTTTCCAGATCTGCAGATTTGAAGTTCATTTGCACAAGTGCCTCTCATCCAATTGCTTACCGGTCTGTCCTCCCATCAAGCCCCTGGCAGAATGTAAGACTTCACATCCCTGCTATTCAACTGCCTGCTTCTACCCCCTTATGGGCAGTAACTCTATGCTTCCCTGCTTTGCAAATTTGGAGCTTGCTTAAGCTCCAATCACAGCACTCAGAAGATATTTCCACTTCTTCCTCCTGGATTCAAGTTGGATGGCTCTCACAGTCAATAAATCAGATTACAATGGAGTTAAATCTGTCCCAAATGTGGAAATGTGCCCAGAATATTAACAATTAAGAAAGATTTTAGAAAGCAATATTTGTTTGGTGCCTTCAGGCTGGGTTCAGCTACAATGCAAGGACTGTTCACCTGGTGTTTCTGAGACAAGCCTCAGAGCAAAGCAGGAAACAACAACCACAAACCCACAGCTGTGCTATCAAAGATTCTTCTGATGAACAGAGCTGATAGAATGAATCTCTATTATATAGTTAATGCATGTATTAGAATGACTCACAGGATGCCATTCAACCAGTCCAAAAATGGCTGTCTACACATTTAAAATTTCCAATAGTGGTTCAGTTCATGTGGCTTGACGTCTCAACTAGTCTTCATTATATACCTAAATTTTCAAAATTATGCACTACTGCCAAAAAACAAACAAACAAACAAAAACAAACAAACACACACAATAACAACAACAACAAAAAGTTGTTAGAAAGAGGTAGGGCATTAAGGCAAAGAGATAGAGCTACCATCTTCAATGTCCTTTATATATGTAGGCTGTCACCATAAACTGTTGCCTAGATCCAAGGTGGATCTTATCACCCCAAAAGACCCAGATTAAAAATACTTTTCCCAGATTGAAAACTACAATTAAGAAAAATCCCTCACAGTACCCAACTCTTTCTGTTTCAGCTAATTCCAGATGTGTTCAATTTGACTGACAAGAATACCTAGCACAGCAGACAAGACAGAACAGCTTCAAAAGATTTTTCCGGTGATGGGTAAGGAGAGCACAGGAGCCATTTCCAAAGCAACGCCTTTCTTCAAGTGTGGGAGCATTGAGATTTTACTCAGGGAATCTAGACACATTTACACATAGATCTGCCTACTCCTATGAATGTTAAGTTAAATTCTTTTCTGAAGATGATCAAATGTAAAAGCTGAGATATTGAAGGGTATTCTTACCTCATAGTCATCCAGAATCATCCATAAATTATAAAAATGTTGGACATAAATGCATCTGGAAAGTACATCTTGTAGTACAGGTCTTAGCTGTAAATCAAGGGAAAGGTGAGAACTCATAATTTGAACTCCACGAAAGTGGGAGCTTGCAATATCGGCGTGTTAAGAAGAGGATAAAGCCTGAAAATGCACCCAAGTGTCACACCTCTTCCAAAAAGGCAGACCTGTGTTCCTTCCCAAACAGTTCCACAAACTAGGAAGTCTATGGGAGCCATATTAATTTAACCTATGAGTCTATGGGAGCCATATTAATTTAACTACCATCTGTCTCCTTGAAAGTAAAAACACCTGTTTACCTAACATCACTGTACCATATCCTAAAGAGAGCCTATTATGCTTTCAACACACAATGTCACAAAAGAAGCCTTACCAGAAAGAATCAGAGCATTATAAACAATAAACAGAACAAACAAGACCAAAATTCAACAGGGAATCCATCAAAACTAAAAGTTTCTTGTTCAGCAACTTGAGATTATGATGAAATTGCCTTAGCCACAAGGTCTTAGGAACTCCCACTCTTCTAGGTCTGTCACCTGAAGCACACACAGCTTTGTTTTCTCAAAGTCGCTGTCTTCTTTCAGCTTTCCTCAAAGCTTGTGTTTTTATCTCAAATCTATAATGTATAGCACTCTCTCTTATTTTATTGAAAGTAGGTTAGTGGGCTACAGGGATCATTCAGTTGTTATTAAGAGCACTGCTCAAACCCATTTCACTTCCTAGCACTCAAATGGGAGTTCACTCATCTGTAGCTACACTTCTATGAAAATACTTGAGTATAAGCTGGTACCTGGAATTGACTTGGATGGTTACATAAGTGATACATTTGCTCTAAGTCCTGACATCTAGATGTAAGATTAATGATATCAAAGTATACCTCTGTTGCCAAGGACCAAGCCTGGGCTTGGAGACTGGTAGAGAGAGAAGGGGTGTCTGGGAGCATGAAAACAAAGGACTGGTAGTCAAGTCCTGTGTCCAAGCTGTCAGTCTATGCTCTGCAGGAGACAGCTTCCCATCCTCCTTTCGCTGTATTCTGTTTTCTTTCTGATCTGCTTGCTCTGCAGGTCTCCAGACAGCTCTCTGTTTATGTTCTGCTGGAGACTCTTCACCAAGCAGCTATCTCCTGCTATTCTAAAAAATTCACTCAATAGTTCATCTCCTGCATACCATAACCAGAATCTATTATATCTCTCAAACCTGCCATTTACTCCAGTTTTCCTTTTGATTGTCTTAAGAAATAGATCCTGTGTCCACAGGAACTTAATTCTTATGAGACAGGAAGCACACATTTTCTTTTAACCTTACAAAAGGAGATCTTTGCCTGCCTCTGTGAAGCATAAAGGCTAAGATCAAACTGGCTGGGTGGGACCCAGGCCTTAAATTACCATTTCTACCACACATGAGACTAAATTTGCTCTTTCCCAGGCTGATACTGAAATCAGTAAACTGTGAGCCTTTCTAAGCATCATCATCATCAACAACAACAAAAACATTAGCTGGGTGAGATCTTCTGTGATCACCAATTACAAATCTCTTTATCTCCTTCCTTAGTATCTTTCTGAGAAGTTGGCTTTCATTCCTTTAGATCTTGATGTCCCTCATAATTTATATACATTATTATTTATTGAGAAATAATATATTTTTAATCGATGTTTTAGGGGTCTGTTCCACAGTCTTAAGGGCTGTCTTGAAAGTCCCAGCATTTACCATTTGGCTGAGACATGAGCCACACTTTTGCTTTTGGACTTGTGCTGTCTCTGATCTTCATGCACTCATTAATGTTAACAGGGAGAACATTCCTTAAAGGAGATTGTAAAATATGTGCATTATTCTGTAAACAAGCCTTAAGCTCATGGTAGTCATTAGCACTTTCAGACGCCCACATCCACTGGTCCTGTGAGAGGGGCAGAAACCATGCCATTCTGTAGTAACCAAGTTTTTATATGGTTTCCAGGGGCAGAATAGAGCATCAGCAACTAGGCACAATATGATTGGTGGAACAGTGCACCCTTTAAACTGGTCTTTAGGGAATGAGGTGACCAGGAACTTCCCTTGTCTGAAAGGGGGCAATGGTCCATCCTGTGGAATGTGTCCCCACCCACAGGTTGGTTCCTGCCCTGTGGTCTGAGAAATGTTAATTACCCTCTCCCTTATGGAGGGGCAAGTGTTTCATGACCTTCGCAAAGTTCCTGAGGTGACCTTTTCAAGAGACCTTATTGCGAAGCTGTGGATAAAGTAAGACTCTGGCAAGCATCAGCTTACAGGGAAACCCCTGAGTGAACAATGCAGAGCAGAAAATCAATGCAAAAAGCAAGAGGAATTTATTGTTTGAATGTTTTGGGATTATACTACACCTGAAGGAGAGGTGGTGACCTCGTGCAGCCCATTCATTAATTTTTTTATACAGTTTTCAGAGCAGCAGCAAGTAGACACAATGTGACTAGTGGAAGAGTGTACCCTTTAAAGAGTTTGGTCTTTATGGGCTGAGGTAGCAAGGGCTTTTCGTGGCTGCGGCGGCAGGGGGGAGTTCAGAGGAGGAGAGGTGGTGGGGGGATGCGACCTGTCTCTTCACCTTGAGGAGTGTGTCTATGTGCTCTGGGTTTCCCTTATCTGCATGTGGTCAGCAGTAGGTCCCCCCTATGGTCTGCAGAATTTAATTAAATTAGCTTCTCCCTTCTGGAGCACAGGGGTGCCTACATGTTCTATGACCATTGTCTTTTAGGAGGAAATTGTCTTTTCAGGTGTGGTGGAATTTCCCAAAGTTGTTGAGCTCAACTTTTCAGTAGCATGCAATGCATTTCTTCAGTCCAGGCACTCAGAACTCAGAAGAGATCCCTGAGATTTTGGATAGCCATTGTTACATATCAACACACACACACACACACACACACACACACACACACACACACACACACACAGAAACACACACACACTCACTCACACACTCACAGGAAAAGAAAAACAAATTTAATAACATGATAAAAAGAGCATTGGGGAATTGGGACAGTACTATAACCCTTAAAGTCATTTAAGATGTTTGGATCCAATGCCACACAATCATTTTCAAAAATGAATATAGCCAAACATAATAGCATGTTCTATCAATTCCAGCAGTTTGGAGGCAAATTCACATCCATGAATTTGAGGACACACTGTTCTACATAGTCATGTCCATATTTTTAAAAAATAGTTATGGTTGCACTGTCAAGAACAAAGGAGAAATGACCTAAATGATGTGAAGTTAAAAGTTATTTTATTTCCAGGCCAATCCTGCAGTCTCCTCTGAATTAGGAGAGAATAGCAGTCCCGAGTAAAAACACAGGAAATTTTCTATTTAAACTCAAGGCCAAGGTTCATAGTAGGTGATTACAAAACTAGAATTGCTGTGCAGTCAGTAATTTAGTTAAAAACCTGGCAGCTCTAAAACCATACCACGAACACTGGAAACAATTTACACCATGTAAATCTTAAGATTATTGGGGAAAAACAAGTCAAAATGAAAAGTTGTCCTTTAACATAGAACATGAGTAGAGAAAATACCGTATTAAACAATATAGAAATTACTGTATTTTTTTCTTTAGGATTAATTTGGAACAGGAAAAAGAATAGTCTTTAACTGGCCCTTAAAATATAGTTTAGATTGTTTATCATCCTTTTTTTTTTTTGAGACTGGTTCTCATTTATAATGCAGCTGACCTTTACTCACTAAATAAACTACTATTTACAACACTTATTGGATCTGTAATAAAGAGTAGTATTTATTTCATCCTGTGTTTTGGGCCACCATTACTTAAATGAGAGTCTTCAATACAAGATGGACCTGATTCATGATTTGGTATTGGTTGGGTTAGAAGTAAAGGAGAATGTTCATAAAGGGGTTGCTTCTCCAGGGAAGTCTATAATTGTCAATCTTGGGATCATGCCTAACTTCAAAGACACAGGACAGAGATAAAGTTTGAACAGTATTCCATCCTGGTTCCTATAGTTGGAAGGGGAGGATTTTCTGGGTTCTGACCTTCCACACAACATGTGTATATATTTACTTTTCTATTGTTATTATAAAACACACCATGGACAAATTATAATTGAAGGCATAAAATCGGGTTTACAGTTCCAAAGTGTTAGAGTCAATTATAGCAGCAAAAACACATAGCATCAGGCAGAGATGAGAATTCATATTTTGATCCACAGGCAAGAGGTAGCTAGCAATATGGTCATGGTCAGAAGATGCTAAAACCTGAAAATGTACCCATGTGACAGACCTCTTACAAAAGGGCCACATGTATGCTCTCTGTCCCAAAGAACTCCACAAACTAAACGTAAGTTTTCAAACATATGAGTCTATGGGAACCACTCTCATTTAACTACTACAAGTTTTTTCAGAAGTAAAAACTGTTTTTATCTGACCACACTGTACCATATCCTTAAGAGAGACATTATGTTTCCAACATACAGTGTTATAATAGAAACACAGCTTACCAGAAAAAAGTCAGAAGATAGGAAAGAATGAACAGACCAAACAAGACCAAAATTCAGCAGGGAAAACACCAAAACTTATAGCTTCTTGTTCAGCAATTTGAGATTATGATGAAATTGCCCTGACTCTAAGGTCTTAGGTATTCCCACTCCTCTAGCTGTGTCACCTCCTGCATACATAGCTTCCTTTCTAAAAAACATAAATAAAAAAGATTTATTTATTACTTATATGTAAGTACACTATAGCTGTCTTCAGACACACCCGTAGAGGATGTCAGATGTCATTATAGAAGGTTCTAAGCCACCTTGTGGTTGTTGAGATTTGAACTCAAGACCTTCAAAAGAACAGTCAGTGTTCTTAACCGCTGAACCATCTCACCAGCCCCTACATAGCTTTTGCTGACAGGACCCTAACATAGCTCTCTCTTCTGAGTCTATGACAATGCCTGGCAAATACAAAAGGGGATGCTCACAGTCATCTATTGGATGGAACACAGGCCCCATAATGAAGGATTTAGAGAAAGTACCCAAGGAGCTAAAGGTGTTTGCAAAACTATAGGCAGAACAACAATATGAACTAACCAGTACCCCCTACCCAGAGCTATGCCTCTAGTTGCATATGTAGCAAAGGATGACCTAGTTGGCTATCAATGGGAGAAGAGCCCCCTTGGTATTGTGAAGATCATATGCCCCATTACAGGGGAATGCCAGGGCCAGGAAGCAGGTGTGGGTGGGTTGAGGAACAGGGCGGGGGGGGGGTATAGGGGACTTTGGGGATGGCATTTGAAATGTAAATGAAAAAATATCTAATAAAAAAAGTGGTTGAGTATACATGGAATAAGGTAATCCAGGCTTTGATCTCAAATGTAGGAAACAAAGGCATGAAGATAGAGTGATAACTTACCACAATAAATAATTAGAGGTGTTAATTTCTACACAATGGAAAATGAATCGAAAAACTGCCTTAAAGAAAAATTTAAAAGTCTATGGTATTATGGGAGAGAATCTATATTTGTGCTAATAGCAAGGAAGAAATTGCCTTGGACCTCTTCCAGAGTGATATAGCTCAGATGTGACAGGGGAAGACCCCCTGAAGATCTTGGCTACCAAAAATTAATGTTTGAGAAAATCCAACAGGCAGGCACCATGATTTGCTGTTTCCTACACATGGGAACAGCCCTGTAACTAGCCTAGACATGTAAAGTCGCTAGCCAAAACTTCAGCTAAAATTAGAACATATATATTATTGGTTATGGAACACTTAATATTCATCGTCATCCATCCTATGACATGAATGAAGATTTATTATTGATTAAATTAACACATAAAAGAATAGTTGTCTTTCACCTGCTCTAACGAGGAGCAAAAATTAATTCTTAACTGATCTGTGCTCCTTTCACATTCCATATGAATATCTTAATAGAACTGAAATCATTACTGTAAGATTCACATTTGCAGAATGTGCCCCGCCAACTAGATTCATTAGTTGGGATGTTGAGTTGACCTCTTTTTCCAGGTACCTGCCTCCTTATACTGTTTCCAGAGACTTGCTTCCAGAACAGTTTCAGAAATTGCTGCTGATTCAAAATGGACTTGATTCATCCAACCTTTCAGACAGATAACTGAACTTCAGTCAAAACCTGAGTGTTCTAAGCATGCAGAGACTGGAAAACAAATGCTTTCTTAATTCTAACCAGGTTTTCTAATTTTCGCACCCCTACTCACCCCTTTAAACTCAGCAGGACGACATTGTGCAGTCTTGTCATGCTGATCCCTGACTTTTGGGTGTGGTTATTTTATAAATTATGGTTTGGTTGTCATTTTAAGGGATGAATTAATATCTTTTTTTCTGTTCTAATTATATGAGATGTGTGTAGCCACATCATGTTTGATACTTACTGGTTTTAATAGTAATATATTTACTCCATGTCTCCATTATGGAGTATTGGCTTATAACTCATTGGGTATGATTAAAAATTTGGAACACTGGTAAGAGAAAGTTACCTTAAAACTGGTAACTCAGGGATGGAGTCATTCTAAACAACAACTAATGACATGAGCCAACCCAGGAAAGCAGGTCTCTAAACATACTTCTAAATGAAAGTAATATATTATGTAATTCTTATCCTAGAACTAAACTAATAAAAATGGATTAAAAAGAATATCTCTTTTATGAGGTATTAAAACTGTACTGTCATGCATTCATATATATGAACTTGAAAACAAACTTTGTAATGGCAAAGTAATGCTCTTGGTATTGATTTTAAAGAGAACAGATGGTTTGCACTGATAAAAACTGGGTTTTGCTTTCCAAAATTATGGTTATGCTATAATATTAAAAAGAAACTTAACAATAGAGATTCACTGCCAATGTCCCATTAGCTACAGTATTCAATTTGATCACAAGCTCAAGAGTGTTAATTCACCCATATTTGTAATTAAGAAAAAAATCAACTCCTATGCTTAGGCTCTTCCCAGGACAGAAGACCATCAACTTCTGGCTACCTGCAGAAGAATCTGGCTGCTTTAAGATTCACATTTGGTAAGATCCTTACCAAAATAGCACCAGGAGAGAGCTAGTCTCCCAGGAGTACTGAAACACCTGTGAGTACAGGTAAAACCATTACTACTGGTCACAGGGACCCTCCTGAAAGCCTCAGGACACAGAAACCTAGAAGCAGCCTGGGACAGGAGCCTTGTGGTATCTGTCAGGAAGCCCTTAAAGAGGAAAAAAAATCCCTTAAAAAATTACAGGAAGCCGGGCATGGTGACACACACGTTTAATCACAACACTTGGGAGGCAGAGGTAGGTGGATTTCTGAGTTTGAGGCCAGCCTGGTCTACAGAGTGATCTCCAGGACAGCCAGGGCTATATAGAGAAACCCTGTCTTGAAAAACCAAAAAAAAAAAAAAGAAAAAAGAAAAGAAAAAAGAAAAGAAAAGAAAAGAAAAGAAAAGAAAAGAAAAGAAAAGAAAAGAAAAGAAAAGAAAAATTACAGGAAAACACAACCAAACAGGTAAACAGGTGAAGGAAAGGAACAAAACTGCCCATAATCTAACACGGGAAATAGAAACAATAAATCATAAAGGGAGACAACCCTGGAGATAGAAAACAGGAAAGAGATCAGGAGTCATGGATATAAGCATCACCAACAGAATACAAGAGATACATAAGAGAATCACAGGTGCAGAAGATACCACAGAAAACATTGATTCAACATTCAAGAAAATGCAAAAATGCAAAAAGCTCTTAACACAAAACATCCAGAAGATCTAGGACACAATGAGAAAACCAAATCTAAGGATAAGAGGTATAGCTGGACAGTGGTGACACACACACACGCCTTTAATCCTAGCATTTGGGAGGCAGAGGCAGGTGGATTTCTGAGTTCGAGGCCAGCATGGTCTACAGAGTGAGTTCCAGAACAGCCAGGGCTACACAGAGAAACCCTGTTCCAAACAAAACAAAACAAAACAAACAAACAAACATACAAACAAACAAAAAGATAGTAGGTATAGAAGGGAGTGAAGATTCCCAAATTGAAGAGCCAGTAAATATCTTCAACAAAATTATATAAAAAAACGCCCCTAACCTAAAGAAATAGATGCCCATATACATACAAGAAGCCTACAGAACTCCAAAGAGATTGGACCAAAATAGATATTCCTCCTGTCACATAGTAATCAAAACACCAAATGCACTAAACCAAGAAGTAGTAATAAAAGCAGTCAGGGAGAAAATGTCAAGTAACTTATGAAGGCAGACTTATCAGAAATACACTAGACTTCTCACCAGAGACTATGAAAGCTAGAAGATCCTAGAAATCTCATACAGATGCTCAGAGAACACAAATGCCAGCCCAGTCTACAGTCCGCAGCAAAACTCTCAATTACAATAGATGGAGAAACCATGATATTCTGTGACAAAACCAAATTTACACATCAACTTTCCACAAATCCAGGTCTACAAAGGAAAATAGATGGAAAATGCCAACACACGGAGGGAAAGTGCACTCTAGAAAAAGCAAGAAAGTGTTCTTTTGCCAGGCTTGGCAGTGCATGCCTATAATCCCAGCACTTGAGGGGCAGAGGCAGGGGGATTTCTGAGTTCGAGGCCAGCCTGGTCTACAAAGTGAGTTCCAGGACAGTCAGGGCTATACAGAGAAACCCTAGTATGGAATGAAAAAAAAATGCTTTAAAGAAAATTTGAACACATTTATGGCAGAGCAAACACTTAGATTCTTTTGAATGTGATCCATACAGAATTCTGGGATTGTTCATGCACATATGACAATTTTAGACCTGGGAATTAGGATTATACAATAAGGACACAGGAATTTAATGAAAGTACATGGGTGAGAAAAAATTTAAAGGTTTTGAACTTAAATTATAGGTCAAATGTTAACAGGGGATAATTGAAAAACCTTATCTCAGACAGATGATAGAAATTTATGTTAATTCAAGTTATATAATCATAAAGGGGACATATTTAGTGACAGATACATTAATCTCTATAGAAAGGAAAATTTAAGTATATAGTTGAATAAATAACTTAAGTCTTGATCACACGGAGGTATGTAAGACCCTGCTTGAATCTGGAACTTTCTTTGAACATGCTGGCCTTAAACTCTGGGATCTGTTTGCCTCAATCTTCTGGGATTGAAGGTATGAACTACTTTTCCTGAGCCTAAGATTTTCATGGTCACTATGCCTCAAACTCTTCATGTCAAGATGCAATCTGAAACCTATGCCTTCTTGCCTCAGGATCTGGGTCACATGTGTAGCCTCCATTTCTGGGTTCTAGTTCATTCCATTTATAGTCTAGTTGACAAACAGGAATAGCCATCATGGGCACATGTAATGAAATAGCAACAGGACAGTAGAAGTACTGTGCAGCTCTCCTTTATTTTTTATAACATTTGAATCCTGTTGCCTAATCCACATCTCACTGTTCTTGTTTTAGTATTAAAATAATCGTTTAGCCATGCATGGTGGCACATTCCTTAATCCCACCAATTTGTAGCTAGAGGCAGATGGATATCTGTGAATCTGAAGCCACTCTGGTCTACACAGTGATTTTCAAGATGTCCAATATGCCCTCACACTTCATGTGGGCAGCCTGTCATCTCTGTCACCATCTGAGTAGTACCCTGGCTTTCCTATTGACACCCAAAGGCCCTATTAATTTAGGGAGCCTCTATTTACTTACAAAGTAATGCAAAGTTTTGTTTTAGTTTTGCACCTTCCCATTTATTCACAGTGTGCTGCATGGCTCTTTTCAGTTATGAACTTTTGCTTCATTTTATTAAAGGCTTATTTTGCATTTGCTGCTAAGGCTCCTCCTCAATCACCGATGTAATAGTTCCACAGATTCAATATAAAGGCAGTCTTAGTTGGGTGTCCATTGTTGTGAAGGGGCTCCATGACCAAGGCAACTTTGATAAAGGCAGAATTTATTTGGGTGTCTAATCGGTTCAGAGGTTCAATCCAATATCATCATTGCAAGAGGCATGTCAGGATTCAAGCAGACATGATGCTAGAGAAGAAGCTGAGAGTTCTCCATCTTGTACGAAAGTTATCCAGAAGACTGTCTCCCAGACAACTAGGAGGATGTTCTCTGTGGAGAGCCGCAATAACATTTACCATCTTAAGATGGCGCTGGCTCCGCAGTGCCTTATGCCACCTAAACAAAGAACAAGCTATATGCACATGTGCTAAAAGCAAAAACCCGCCAAAAGTCACCAGCCCATTTCCAGGCACCAGTCCATCCCCCAGGGCACTAGCCCAACCCCTGGGGTGTTTAGCCTATCCCTAGGGTGCATGAGAATCGTGGGTGTTGCTACCAGTCCTAGTTTAGACACGTCACCAAAAAGTATTTAAGCCACACACTTTCTGAACCTTCTTTGTGTACCTCACTATGTTATTGAAGTAAAGTTAACCATGGAAGAACCTGGCGTGTCCTGTGTTTATTTCCTGTGGAACAGGGAGAAGGTCAGGATAGTTCTCAAAGCCCATTCCCACAGTAACAAATTTCCTCCAACAAAGCTATTCCTCCTAACAGTGCTGCTTTTTGAGCTAAGCTTATGCAAACACCACAGAGCCCATCATGCATAAATGGGCAAACCATACTTAACTGTAGTCTATAATTCCTCTCTTTTTCTCAAACATGTTTACCCCTACAAATAACCCCATTTTTTCTGTATCCATACATTGAAACATGCTGACCTCCTTTTGAACTTGGTCTTCTCACATGGTAAACATGAAGATCTTTTGTTTCCAGTGGTGAGGAGACATTTACAATTCTTGTCTATTAATTCCATGTTGATGTTTTAACATAATTTTTAGAATTTTTCTTTTTCCTTCTTGAAGTCTTCTCAAAGATTGGGCATTCTCTACACAGTACAGAGTATATTGGAGCTAGAGAGTTTACTCTTTATATAAAGCTCTTGCACTGAAAGAGCATAACATAAAAACTAGGCCTTAGGCCCAGGCTTGAGAATGTGACCTTTGTGATTCAATGCTCCCAGGTATGCTAATCATAAAACAGATAGCAACATTCCTTGTGACGCACCTGCTTCCTGGGTTCTGAGAGTGTTCATTCAAAGAAAATCACCATGACCCACCCTGACCATGGCTGGAATCCGCTATCCAAAAGTGCTATTGCTAGAGGTTCATTGTAACTGTCTTGACTTTCCACTTCCTTGTAATTCTTAACTGGTATTTTTGGTGTTTTTCTCCCCACCCCTTTGAGTTGTGGTTTCTTCCTTTAAATACCCCCTTACCCAGATACTCGGGGAGCCACGGTTCTCTACCCCTGTGTGGTTTATGACCGTGAGCCCGAGAGCACTCTTGATAATAAAAGTCCTCTTGCAGTTTGCAGTAAGACCTTTACTCATGAGTGATTTGGGGTGTCACCTCTCCTGAGTCAGAACGTGGGGGAGTCCTCACGTTGTGGTTCTTTCACAAGCATCAACACAGGGACCCAAGTTCAGATCCCAAGTACTCACATAAAATCTGAGAGTGGTAGCACTTGCTGTAATCCCAGCACTGGTGAGGCAGAGACAGGAGCAACCTCAGGGCTTGCCTGCAAGCTAGTCTACTCAGGTTCAGAGAGAGAACTGGCTGAATACAGAAGGTGGGGTCTGAATGAAGAAGGCACCCAGCCTTGATCCCTACATGCATGTGAACATGCAAGAACTAAACAGAGAGATAATGAAACTAACAGACACTATGAATCAAATAGACTTAACAAACATCTATAGGATGTTCCACCCAAACACAATGCAATATAACTTCTTCTCAGCACCTCATGAATTCTTCTCCAAATAGAACCATGTAGTCACCCACAAAGCAAGTTTCAACAGATAAAGAAAATTGAAGTGGGGCTGGAGAGATGGCTCAGCAGTTAAGAACACTAACTGCTCTTCTGAAAGTCCTGAGTTCTAATCCCATCAACCACTTGGTGGCTCCCAACTGTTGTGAATAGCCCTGGAGCTAATTATATTAGATGTTAATTCCATTCTCCTGTGAGTGGTTGTGAATAAGGAATGAGTCAGCACTCAGGTGATTTCCTGTAAACCTGCTTCCCACCTTCATTTGTAAAATATAGGAGAGCTGATGATTGGGCAGATAAAAGGGAAGGTGGAGCAGAAGGTGAGAGAGAGAAGAAGGAGAAAATTTGAGAGGGAGAGGATGCAGAGGAGGAGGAAGAAGAAAAGCAGAGCAGAAAAGCACATGGCCTAGAGAAACCCAAGTTCTATGGGGTCTCATAGATGGAGAAGATGGTTGTGTAGCAGTAGATCTGCCCAGTCTAAGCATACAACTTGTATTCATATTAACTGTGTTGTGTTATCATTGACAGGGCATATTTGGGTTGGAGATTTACCACAACATACAACTATCCAGAATGAGACCTGATGTCCTCTTCTGTTGCATCTGAATACAACTATAGTGTACTTACATATAATAATCAATAAAACTTCAGGCTGGAGCAAGCAGATTCTGAGCCATCGTGGCTGATCAAAGTAAGCAACCTTCACTCCCAGCAACCAGGTGATGGCTCATAACCATTAGTACAGCGACATTGTACCCATATACATAAAATAAATAAATCTTCAAAAAAGAAAAAAAATTGAAGTAATAGTATCATATCAGACAATATGAATAAAGCTGGATTTCAATAACAACAGAAAACCTAAAGCCTAAATACACTTGGAGATTGAACACCTCAATGATCTCTGGAAATGAAAGAAAAAAAAAAGATATTAAAGACTGTATAAAATTAAATGCAAATGAAGGCAAAACATACCAAAATTTATGGGACACAATGAAAGCAGCCCTAAGAGTAAAGTATATAGTGCTAAGTGCCTGTATAAAGTACCTCCAGAGCTCATATGTCTAGCTGCATATGTAACAGAAGATGGCCTAGTCAGCCATCACTGGGAAAAGAGGCCCCTTGGTGTTAGAAACTTTATATGCCCCAGTACAGGGGAATGCCAGGGCAAAGAAGTGGGAGTGGGTGGGTAGGGAAGCAGAGCTGAGGAAGGGTATTGGGAACTTTCAGAATAACCCACCGAGACTAGTATGAGTAGGTGAGAGTGTGGACTACAGAAGCTAACAGCTTCTGGGATAGGCCCTGTTTTGGGCCTTCATCTTCTGCCAGGAGGCAGGTTCAAATGCCAGATATCAGTGCACCTTCCCTGCAAGAGGAGTGCATGCCTGCAGAGAGTGTTCTACCCACTTAAACTCAGGAGAGAGCTAATCTCCCAGATCTGCTGATAGACGATAACAGAATCACGAGAGGAATAAGCTCTAACTAGAGACAACTATAACAACTAACTCCAGAGATTACCAGGTGTCGAAAGGCAAACGTAGGAATCTTACTAACAGAAACCAAGACCACTCACCATCATCAGAACCCAGCACTCCCACCTCAGCCAGTCCTGGGCACCCCAGCACACCCGAAAAGCTAGACCCAGATTAAAAAGCATATCTCATAATGATGGTAGAGGACATCAAGAAGGACTTTAATAACTCACTTAAAGAAATACAGGAGAACACTGCTAAAGAGTTACAAGTCCTTAAAGAAAAACAGGAAAACACAATCAAACAGGTAGTAGTCCTTAAAAAAAAAGAGGAAAGCACATCCAAACAGATGATGGAAATGAACAAAACCATACTAGACCTAAAAAGGGAAGTAGACACAATAAGGAAAACATAAAGTGAGACAACGCTGGAAATAGAAACCCTAGGAAAGAAA
Source organism: Mus musculus (assembly GCF_000001635.26). Lineage (NCBI taxonomy): Eukaryota > Metazoa > Chordata > Mammalia > Rodentia > Muridae > Mus > Mus musculus. Next base: position 175,625,192 of record NC_000068.7, on the reverse strand, counting down.
TCTAGAACCATAGATGGGAGTATCAGCAAGAGAATACAAGAGATGGAAGATAGAATTTCAGGGACAGAAGATTCCATAGAGAACATGGGCACAACAATCAAAGAAAATGCAAAATGCAAAAAGATGCTAACTCAAAACATCCAGGAAATTCAGGACACAGTGAGAAGACCAAACCTACGGATAATAGGAGTAGATGAGAATGAAGATTTTCAATTTAAAAGGTCAGTAAATATCTTCAACAAAATTATAGAAGAAAATGTCTCTAACCAAAGGAAAGAGATGCCCATGAACATACAAGAAGTCTATAGAACTCCAAATAGACTGAAGCAGAAAAGAAATTCCTCCCGATACATAATAATCAGAACAGCAAATGCACTAAATGAAGATAGACTTTTAAAAGCAGTAAGGGGAAAGGTCAAGTAACCTATAAAGGCAGACCTAGTAGAATTACACCAGACTTCTCACCAGAGACTATGAAAACCAGAAGATCCTGGACAGATGTTATACAAACACTAAGAGAACACAAATGACACCCCAGGGTACTATACCCAGCCAAACTCTCAATTACCATATGTCTTAGTTAGGGTTTTACTGCTCTGAACAGACACCATGACCAAGGCAAGTCTTATAAAAAACATCATTTAAGTGGGGCTAGCTTACAGGTTCAGAGGTTCAGTCCATTATCATTAAGGTGGGAGCATGGCAGCATCCATGCTGTCATGGCGCAGGCAGAGCTGAGAGTTCTATGTCTTCATCCAAAAGCTGCTAGTGGAAGCATGACTTCCAGGCAACTGGGGTGAGAGTTTTAAGCCCACACCCACAGTGATACACCTACTCCAACCAGGTCACACCTATTCCAACAAGGCCACACCTCCAAATGGTGCCACTCCCTGGTCCAAGAATATACAAACCATCACACCATAGAAGAAGAAACCAAAGTATTCCATTACAAAACCAAAGTCACACATTATCTTTCCACGAATCCAGCCCTTCAAAGGATAATAAAGGGAAAACCCAAACACAAGGGGGAAATTATGCCCAATAAAAAGCAAGAAAGTAATCCTTCAACAAACCTAAAGGAAGATAGCAACAAGAACAGAATGCCAACTCTAGCAACAAAAATATAAGGAAGCATAATTACTGTTCCTTAATATCTCTTAAAATCAATGGACTCAATACCCCAATAAAAAGACATAGACTAACAGACTGGCTACATAAACAGGACCCAACATTTTGCTGCTTACAGGGAACGCATCTCAGGGAAAAATACAGACACTACCTCAGAATGAAAGGCTGGAAAACAATTTTCCAAGCAAATGGTCTGAAGAAACAAGCTGGAGTAGCCATTCTAATATCGAATAAAATCAACTTCCAACCCAAAGTTATCAAAAAAGACAAAGAGGGGCACTTCATACACATCAAAGGTTAAATCTTCCAAGAGGAACTCTCAATTCTGAATATCTATGCTCCAAATGCAAAGGCATCCACATTTATTAAAGAAACTTAAGATCCAAGCACACATTGCACCTCACACAATAATAATGGGAGAGTTCAACACCCCATTCTCATCAATGGACAGATCCTGGAAACTAACTAAACAGACACAGAGAAACTAACAAAAGTTATGAAAGAAATGAATTTAACAGATATCTACAGAACATTTTATCCCAAAACAAAAGGATATACCTTCTTCTTGACACCTCATGGTACCTTCTCCAAAATTGACCATATATAATCAATCACAAAAACAGCCTCAAAAGATACAAGATTATTGAAATTATCCCATGCATCCTATCAGATCACCACTGGACTAAGGTTGATCTTCAATAACAACATAAGTAATAGGAAGCCAACATTCAGGTGGAAGCTGAAAACAACACTCTACTCAAGGATAACTTGGTCAAAGAGGAAATAAGGAAAGACATTAAAGACTTTTTAGAGTTTAATGAAAATGAAGCCGCAACATAACCAAACTTATGGGACACAATGAAAGCATTCCTAAGAGGATCATACATCATGATCAATTAGGCTTCATCCCAGGGATGCAGGGATGGTTTAATATATGGAAATCCATCAACATAATCCACTATATAAACAAACTCAAAGACAAAAACCACATGATCATCTCATTATATGCTGAGAAATCAATTGACAAAATCCAACACCCATTCATGATAAAAGTCTTGGAAAGAGCAGGAATTCAAGTCCCATACTTAAAAATAATAAAAGTAATACATAGCAAACCAGTAGCCAACATCAAAGTAAATGGAGAGGAACTTGAACCAATCCCACTAAAATCAGGGACTAGACAAGGCTGCCCACTTTCTCCCTACCTATTCGATATGTACTTGAAGTCCTAGCCAGAGCAATTCGACAACAAAAGGAGATCAACGGGACATAAATTGGAAAGGACGAAGTCAAAATACCACTATTTGCAGATGATATGATAGTATATATAAATGACCCTAAAAATTTCACCAGGGAACTCCTAAACCTGATAAACAGCTTCAGTAGCTGGATATAAAATTAACTCAAACAAATCAATGACCTTTCTCTACACTAAGGATAAATAGGCTGAGAAAGAAATTAGGGACACAACACCCTTCTCAATAGTCACAAATAATACCTTGGTGTAACTCTAACTAAGGAACTGAAGATATGTATGATAAGAACTTCAAGTCTCTGAAGAAAGAAACCAGAGAAGATCTCAGAAGATGGAAAGATCTCCCATGCTCATAGATTGGCAGGTGCAGTATAGTAAAAATGGCTATCTTGCAAAAGCAATCTACAGATTCAATGCAATCCCCATCAAAATTCCAACTCAATTCTTCAATGAATTAGAAAGGGTAATTTGAAAGTTCATCTGAAATAACACAAAACCTAGGATAGCAAACTCTTCTCAATGATAAAAGAACCTCTGGTGGAATCACCATGCCTGACCTAAAGCTGTACTACAGAGCAATTGTGATAAAAACTGCATGGTAATGGTAGAGTGACAGGCAGGTAGACCAATGGAATAAAATTGAAGACCCAGAAATGAACCCACATTTGTTAAGCAGGGATGTTAAACTAGCTGAAACAGTTCTGAAGTTACCTTTTCTATAACATTTGGGTTTAACCTTGCTCTGCTTGCTCTGTCCCAGTCTGATCCTGAACTCAGGAATCTGTCTGCCTTTAAAAACATTAAAAAAAAAAAAAAGCTGAATGGGAGAATGGGATCTCCTGTGATCACCACTCCCTAAATCTCTTTATCTCCTTCCTTGGTATCTTTCTGACAAGTTAGCTACAAGACAAGTGCTTTTCTTCCTTTAGATTTGTGAAGACCCTCATGATTCAAATTGCATCATTATTTTTTGAGGAATTAACATGTTTTGAACCCATGTTTTTATATGTCTTTTCCAAGCTTTAAAGGGAAGTCCCAAAGGTCCCAGCATTTACCATTTTGCTGAAACATTAGCCACACCTTTGCCTCCTGGACTTGTGATCACCATGCAGTCATTAGCTTTAACTGGGAGGACATTGGACATTCCTTAAAGGAATATGTACATATTATTGTTTTGATTTGATTTGATTTGACTTGTTTTCTTTCTTTCTCTCTCTCTCTCTCTCTCTTTCATTCTTTCTTTCTTTCTTCCTTCTTTTCTCCTTCCAGAGATAGGCAAATTTCTGAGTTCAAGGCCAGCCTGAGTTCCAGGACAGTCAGGGCTATATATAGAAACCCTGTCTCAAAAAAAAAAAAAATTTAAAAAAATTGAGCACCAACATCTAGGCACAATATTATTGGTAAAATAGTGCACCATTTAAACTGATTGGTCTTTAGGGAATGAGGTAACTAGAATGTCCCACATCTGAAGGTGTACAAAGGTCTATCCTGTGGAATGTGTCCCCACCCCTAGGTTGGTCCCTGCCCTGTGGTCTGAGGAATGTTAATGGCCTCTCCCTTCTGTAAGGGCAAGTGTTTCATGACCTTCCCAAAGTTCCTGAGCTGACCTTTTCAGGGTCATCAGCCTTTTTCAGCTTTTCCCTACTTCAACCACAGGAGTCCCTGACTTCAAACCATTGGATGGGTGCAAGTATCTGCTTAGTCAGCTGCTTGTTGGTCCTCTCAGGAGGCAGCCTTGCTAGGCTCCACCCTATAAGCACACTGTAGAATCAGTAACAGTGTCAGGCCTTGGAGACCCCCCATGAGAAGGATCCCAATTTGTTCTGGTCACTGAAACGCCTTCCCCTCAGTCTCTTTTCCTTTTTTGTCTCTGAAGTTCTATTAGAAAGGAACAATTCTGGGTCAGAATGTTTGACTTTTGGATGGCAATCCCATCCGTCCATGTAATGTCCAGTCATTATACTGTAGGTGGATTCTACATGTTCCCTCTCCCCATTGTTGGTCATTTCATCTATGGTCCCTCCCTTTGTGTCTTGGGATTCTCTCACCTCTACCAGGACTTTAGTACAATCTAGAGATCAAGCTTCCTTGATGATGATGACTAATCATTTTGATGTTTTCTAAAGCACTTAGTATAACAGCCTTTTTTAATACACAGAGAAACCTTTGCATGTGGAAGGTTATACATGTGGTTACAGCATCTTCCCAAATTTTGATGTGAGAAGGAAGCAACAAAAATACCTTTGACAATCAAACATATTCATCTGACTCTATGATTCATTTTGAGCAGAAAAACTTGATCATTGGAATTTCTTTAGAAATATTTTTGGGAATTCCTTTCCAGTACAAATATTTGAATGAAATTCTGCACACAATTGGTGGTATTTGATGAACATAAAGCATTTAAAATACAATGTCATGAGCAGGGTCATGAGGTAGAACTATGTCAAGTTTTCTCAGAAACCACCAAATTGATTTTCAGAGTGGTTGTATAAGTTTATAATCCTAACATCAATGAAGGAGTGTTCTCCTTGCTTCCCATTCATGCCAGTATGTGTAATCTTTTGAGTTTTTTGATCTTAACCATTATGATGGGTATAAAATGGAACCCCAGAGTTGTTTTGACTTGCATTTCTCTGATGAGTAAGGGCTTTGAACATTTCTTTTTTTTTCCAAAAACAATTTTTATAGATATTTTCTTCATTTACATTTCAAATGCTATCCCCAAAGTACCCTATACATTCCCCACGTCCTGGTCCCCAACCCACCCACTCCCACTTCTTGGTCCTGGCATTCCCCTGTACTGGGGCATATGATCTTCACAATACCGAGGGTGTCTCCTCCCATTGATGGCCGACTAGGCCATCCTCTAATACATATGCAACTAGAGGCATAGAGCTCTTGGGGTTACTGTTTAGTTCATATCGTTGTTCCTCCTATAGGGTTGCAAACGCCTTTAGCTCCTTTAGTACTTTCTCTAGCTCCTTCAGTAGGGGCCCCATATTCCATCCAATAGATGTCTGTGAGCATACACTTCTGTATTCCCAGGCATTGGCATAGACTCACAATAGAGAGCTAAGTCAGGGTCCTGTCAACAAAATCATCCTGAGTGAGGTAACCCAATCACAAAAGAACTCACATGATATGCACTCACTGATAAGTGGATATTATCCCAGAAACTTAGAATACCCAAGATAGAATTTGCAAAATACATGAAACACAAGAAGAGGAAAGACCAAACTGTGGACACTTCGCCCATCCTTAGAATTGGGAACAAAACACCCATGGAAGGAGTTACAGAGACAAAGTTTGGAGATGAGATGAAAGGATGGACCATCCAGAGACTGCCCCACCCGGGGGTCCATCTCATAATCATCCACCAAACACAGACACTATTGCATATGCCAGCAAGAATTTGATGAAAGGACCCTGATATAGCTGTTTCTTGTGAGGCTATGCCAGTGCCAGGCAAACACAGAAGTAGATGCTCACAGTCAGCTATTAGATGGAAAACAGGGCCCCCAATGGAAGAGCTAGAGAAAATACCCAAGGAGCTGAAGGGGTCTGCAACCCTATAGGTGGAACAATAAAATGAACTAACTACTACCCCCAGAGTTCGTATCTTTAGCTGCATATGTAGCAGAAGATGGCCTAGTCGGCCACCATTGGGAAGAGAGGCCCCTTGGTCTTCCAAGCTTTGTATGCCCCAGTACAGGGGAAACACCAGAGCCAAGACATGGGAGTTGGTGGGTAGGGGAGCATGGGGGGAGGGGGGAAGCAACGTTTAGGGGACTTCCGGGATAGCATTTGAAATGTAAATAAAGTAAATACCTAATGAAAAATTGGAAGGAAAAAAGTCTTTCACCAGGGATTGACTGTTGAACGTATTGGAGAGGTTGGCTATTTTACCTTCAATTTTTGGTGTCAATGGCAAGTGCTGTTCTCTGTCTCTTATGGAGGCACCATCCAAATTTTTTGTTCTCTTTGTTGCCATATGACAATGTTTCCAGTTTTTTTCTCTTAGTTGAAACAATTGTGCCTAAATGAGTTCTAATATTACATGGATATGTTTAGCTTTTCTGTTTTTAGGGACTGTCTCTCAGTTTTATACATTATGTTACACAGAAGACATCGTTTTCTTCACTATGAGTATTTTCTGTATATCCATTTGATAATATCTGACAACAAATAGGTTCTTAATGTAGGTGTGAGTATTATTTTATTTAACACTTTTGCTTAGTTATTACTCAGTTTTCCGTTGACTTCATACTGTCAGAAAGCTGGGGTTTCTATGATAAGCATTCATCAGATTGAAATACTATTTATTGTGTACTATGACCAATGCTCAAGAAAAATACAGAAAATTAATAAACAGAAATTTGAGGTATATGAGCCTAGATAATGACTTAATTAATTTGTTTTTAATAGATTTTCAAATGTTAAAATGGCATTTGTGGGCTGGAGAGATGGCCCAGTGGTTAAGAGCACTAGTTGTTCTTACAGGCATCCTGAATTCAGTTCCCAGCAACCACATGGTGCCTCCCAACCATCTGTAATGGAATCCAATGCTCTCTTTTGGTGTGTTTGAAGACCACTATGGTGTACTCATTTACATAAAATAAGTAATTAAATCTTTAAAAAATGGCCAAAAAAAAAAAAAAAAAAGAACTGAATGATCCTTCCAGTCCACTAACCCCCTTTCAATAGAATAAAAGAGAATACAATACAAAAAAGATTCAAGATACAAGGACCAGCTTTGAGGACAACTGCAGGAAGGTAGTGGCGTTTGTAGGAAAGAAGCTATGTTGGGGCTGGAGAGATGGCCCAGCAGTTAAGAACACTGACTGTTCTTTTGAAGGCCTTGAGTTCAAATCCCAACAACTACATGGTGGCTTGCAGCCTTCTATAATGACATCTGACATCCTCTACTGGGGTGTCTGAAGACAGGTACAGTGTACATACATAAAAATAATAAATAAATCTTTTTTTATTTTTTTTAAAAAAGAAGCTATGTATGCAGGAGGTGACACAGCTAGAGGAGTGGGGTTACCTAAGACCTTAGAGTCAGGGCAATTTTATCATAATCTCAAATTGCTGAACAAGAAGCTATAAGTTTTTGTGTTTTCCCTGCTGAATTTTGGTCTTGTTTGGTCTGTTCATTCTTTCCTATCCTCTGACTTTTTTCTGGTAAGGTGTGTTTTATTATAACACTGTATGTTGGAAACATAATGGCTCTCTTAAGGATATGGTACAGTGTGGTCAGATAAAAATAGTTTTTACTTCTGAAAAAACTTGTAGTAGTTAAATGAGAGTGGTTCCCATAGACTCATATGTTTGAAAACTTACGTTTAGTTTGTGCAGTTCTTTGGGACAGAGAGAATACATGTGGCCATTTTGCAAGAGGTCTGGCACATGGGTGCATTTTCAGGTTTTAACATCTTCTGACCATGCCCATATTGCTAGCTACCTCTTGCCTGTGGTTCAAAATATGAATTCTCATCTCTGCCTGATGCCATGTGTTTATGCTGCCATGATTGACTCTAACACTTTGGCACTGTAAGCCTGATTTTATACCTTAAGTTATAATTTGTTTGTCCATGCTGTGTTTTTTGATAACAATAGAAAAGTCAATATACACACGTGTTGTATGGAAGGTCAGAACCCAGAAAGTCACCCCTTCCAACTATAGGAACCAGGATGGGATATTGTTCAAACTTTACCTCTAGAGCAGTTATAATCTGTCCTGTGTCTTTGAAGTTAGGAATAATCCCAAGATTGACAATTATAGACTTCCCTGAAGAAGCAACCCCTTTATGAACATTCTCCTTTACTTCTAACCCAACCAATACCAAATCATGATTCAGTCCCATCTTGTATTGAAGACTCTCATTTAAGTAATGGTGGCCCAAAACACAGGATTAAATATATACTACTCTTTATTACAGATCCAATAGGTGTTTTAAATTGTAGTTTATTTACTGAGTCAAGGTCAGCTGCATTCTAAATGAGAGCCTGTCTCAAAATAAAAAGGATGCTAAACAATCCAAACATATATATATATATATATATATGGTTTTTCGAGACAGGGTTTCTCTGTATATCCGTGGCTGTCCTCGAACTCACTTTGTAGACCAGGCTGGCCTCGAACTCAGAAATCTGCCTGCCTCTGTCTCCCAAGTGCTGGGATTAAAGGCATGTGCCACCACCGCCCATCTCTAAACTATATTTTTTAACAGCCAGTTGAAGACTATTCTTTTTCCTGTTCCAAATTAATTCTAAAGAAAAACATTCAGTAATTTCTATGCTTACTATGGTATTTTCTCTAATCATGTTCTATGTTAAAGGACAACTTTTCGTTTTGACTTGTTTTTCCCCAATAATCTTGAGATTTACATGGTGTAAATTGTTTCCAGTGTTCATGGTATGCTTTTAGAGCTGCCAGGTTTTTAACTAAATTACTAACTGCAAAGCAATTCTAGCTTTGTAATCAGCTACTATGAACCTTGGCCTTGAGTTTAAATATAAAATTTCCTGTTTTTTCACTCAGGGCTGCTATTCTCTCCTAATTCTGAGGAGATTGCAGGATTGGCCTGGAAATAAAAAAAATTTTACTTCACATCTGTTGGGAGATATTTAGACAACACTATTGTCCTGATCTCTAAATTGGGCCTCTCCCCCGAGAAGAAAAGGGGGTCAAAAGCTGGCCACGTACACACCATTGCCGATGTTCTGACCACACCCTGATACCACCAAGTTCCTGCTTCCCCAAGTAACTGCCTAAAGAATGTGCAATTCTATTGACCCCTCCCCCCGCACTGATAAGTACTTCTCCTTTTGCTTGTATTGCCCCACCCCTCCGGCTGATAAGTATCTGTACTTCCCCTTTTGCTTGTGCATTTAAGCCTTGGGCCTTTCTCAATACATTGGGGTCTTGATGCAATCCAGAACGTTTCCGTGTCATTATTTGCACAAGAACCTCGTCTCTCTCTACCACCACCCCCCCCCAATTTGGTTTTTAGGAGAAGGTCCCCTCAAGACCCTCGAATAAGTGGACCTGCTGGACCGGTCAAGTGGCCCCAGACATGGGGCACAGGTACGACCACCATCCAAACAATGGATTAAAGAGGTACCACACAGACAGTGAGACAGTGGGAGAGTCCCCCACCACTTCACTAGAGTGTCACGGATGGACATCGGACAACGGAGAGGTAAGCCTAGGCATTCAGTTGTTGTCCCATTAACCATGGGGAAGGTTCTGTCCAAAGAGGCAGTCTTTATTCAAGATATGAAGGGTTCTCTTAAGGAGAGAGGGATAAGAGTTAAAAAAAAAGGATTTAATAAAGTTTTTTTTTGTTTTATGGACGAGAGATGTCCATGGCTGGTATTGAATGGTTCCGAAATACACCCTTTAACTTAGAATAAAGTAGGCAAAGATATTAATGCTTTGATAAAACAAGAAGCTGTCCCTGAGTCCTTTTTTTAGCAATTGGGGAATCATCAGAGATCTCCTTAAACAGGCAGAAGAGGGTGGAGAAGGTGCTCGCCTCCTAGTCCTTACTGAAGATTTTTTAGAAAACTCCCGATCGCCATCTCGCAAAAGCGAAGCTAAGCTGCTGGCGCACAGTATCTATATTAGAAGGTTTAGCAGGGGAAGGCTACTTGATACCCAGTGAATGAAATAAAGTTGTTCAGTCTGTCCTCACTAGAGACAAATATTTAACTTGGAAGTCAGAGTTTAGGGCTGCCCTGAGAAGTAAAAGTAAAAGTTTAGATATAAATGGTATGATCAAACTTTGTAATGAGGTAGATGTGTTTTCTCAACAAGATTCTAAGTCTATTAACCTGGCCATTGGGGCTGCTCTACAACTAAATAAAGGAGAAAAAACTTGCTATAGATGCAACCAACCTGGACATTTTGCTAGAGAATGCCCTACACAAAGACAGAACACCCTAGTAACGAAGGTCCAGGGAAACGACCAGAGGGCCCCCCTGCGAGGCCTGTCTCCCCTAATAACAACTGCAGACAACCCCCTACCCCCCACGGGAGATTGTGCAGGGTTTCAGCAGAAAGCACATCAAGCTCGAGAGTGCGGCCTTCTTCGCCCCGAGCCCCTCATGGCCTCGGCCCGTGCCAGGTGAGCCCGAGGGGCCCGGGAGCAGCCTAGGTCCCTACCTTGGCAGACGCCAGGAGCCCTCGCCCTCGAGGCAGCCACCAGGTAGGCCTGAAGGCCAAGGCTGGGCCTTCGGGGCTTCTGCGGCCTAAGGCAGAGGGTCTGAGCAAGAACACTGTGCCATCGCAGGCCCGCCCATGGCCAAGCACACAGACCTGGATAAACCGAGGCCTCGATGGGCCTGGACAAAGGTGTGGGGGGGGCTCTTCCACTGATTTACTGTGGTCTATATTAAATGCTTCTGCTTTAGCCTTGTTGGATGAGACACAAAGAGATAATGCGTCAGAATTTAAAGATTGCTGGATGTGCTTTTCTGCTTCCCCACGCCCTTTTAAGAGGGCATAGCCTTATTTGGAAATTTTACCCTGCTTTCAGATGCTAGGCAGCTTCCCTTTGAGTCAGTTCAGCTTACCTTGACAAAACTCTCTGGCGTAGGAAGTTGTGTGTTGGGCCAGGCATGCTTCCGCGAGGCCCTTGCTAGAGATTTGCAGTAACATGTTTTGAGTAAATAAAAATGGCTTTTAAAGAGACTTCATAATGGTCAAAATATAGCTCAATTATTACTGTTACCTTATTTACAACTCCCCAATCCTACATTGTGTCAAAAAATTCATAGATTAGGTTTTATTGGAAGTTAAGAAAGCATTTCCTAAAACATATATAATTCATTTTGCCGATGGTGTTTTTGTTGGTTGCAAAAAATAGAGAGCGTTTTTGCAGATGGCTATAAAATATTTGACTAAGTGTGCACTGATAATGGCTTCAAAAAAGATTTAGCATGGTAAACTTTTAGGGTATTTGAGACATTTAGTGTATAGAGATTGTGTGTTTTCTCAAAAATTTGCCCTCAGATTAAATAAATTAGAAGTTTTAGATGCTTGCCAGAGCTGTTAGAAAATTTTGGATTTTAATCTTGGTTTGACAAGCTGCCTCTTACAAGCAGGAAAGGAAAGGAAGGGATAGAGGAAAATGGATTTTAGAACTCTCCCAGGGACAGAGAGAAATCGGGGGATGCCCTGTTTTATTCTCTCTGGCCCCTACAGGAGAAGTTCTCTACCCTCTTTCTATTGTCTATGTTTGGTGCACCAATCATGTGTCAATTCATGTAAGTTTTCTGTTTCATTGTCTGAATGATTGTTTCGTTGTCTGAATGACTGACTGTTTTATGTTTCATGTTAAAGAAAAAAAATGGTTAAAACTTTACCTGCTAAATCACTCTCAGTTTGCACAACTGAGGATCAGAGGCCCCTCCCTTTAGCCAAACATCAAGCACAGCAGGAGAGGTCCTGCTGAAAAATTTGTTTTTAAAGAAAAGGAATCTGCAAACTCTTAGTTCTAAGGCAAATAAGTTGATAGTTGTTTTTTTTCCCTAAAAAATTCTCTACAATTTTGTGAGTATTGTGTTTAGCAAATGACAAAGTGTGTTTTTATCTTATAAGTATAGCTATAAAAAGTAAAATTCTTTGATTGATCTAAATTTATAAGATTCGTGTAGCCACTTCATTTGGGTTTTGACTGGTCTTAAAGGTATAAATATAATCTGCATATCTTGGTCATAGAGAATTGGCTAATAAGTTATTTGGGTATGATTAAAAAGGTATAACACTGGTTACAAAGTTAGCTTAAGTAGTAACTCAGGGCTAGAGTCATTTTCAAACAAAAGCACCTGGCATAAACCCGCCCAGAAAATTACTCCTCTAAAGATACTCCTAAATTGACATAATATTTTATGTAATTCTTATCCTAAAAGGAAGACTTATAGAGATAAGTTTTTAAAACAATGTCTCTTTAATAGAACATTAAAATTTACACTGTCATGCATTCATGAATTGGCAGCCAAACTTCGTAACGTGATAGTGATGTTTCTAGTATTGATTTTAAGGAGAATAAATTGTTTAAAATTGGGTCTTGCTTTCCAAAAGTTATAGATATATTCTAATATTGCAACGGAAACTTAAAAATTATGGTTAAAATTGCCAGTGTTCCATTGACTGCAGCTTGAAGATTGATTTCAAATTTAAGATCTTTATTTCACCTGTATATTGTAATTAAGATAATTATAAGAGTAATCATCTTTAAAAAAGAGTATCAAAAATTAGAGGCATAGACAGTTAAATTGTTCCTCTAAAATCGGTCCTTATTACAGGAAGGCCAAAATGCTCAGATTAAAAAATATTTTATGTTTGAGTTAATGCAGGGCTCAAGGCAGCCCAAAAAAAGCTTGTAACCTTCTTTTATCTTGCAAACAGTGCCTGACAAAGTTTGCCCTGTGTTCAAGGGAATTTTCAGATGTTTAAAATAATGCTTAAATTCGAAGAGTTTTGCTTTTAATGAACTGGTGATCACTAGATAATTTTGCCTGTAGGTATGGCTAACATAGCTTTACAATATGTAAGAAATTTTTATTGTCTGCTTCAATACAAGAAACAAAGTTTAACTCTTTCAGTATATATTGTTTCCTAAATGAAAATTACTCTATTAGCCAATGCCTCTAAAGGAAAGTTTAAAGTTCTGGGGAATAATTGTTGCTCCATAAGATTCAGAGGCAATATTTTTAATATTTAGGGTTTTAGTTATACTGGAAAATTGTGGTAAAATTTGCTTTAAATTTTTATTTTCAAAAGCTTCCAGGAGATGTTAATTGGCTAAAGACCTTACCTTAAACTCACCACAGGAGAACCTAAGCCTTTGTTAGGTGCTATCAAGTGAGATTCAAATTAACTGGTGAGAACCAAAAAGGCTTTAAGAGAAAGTAGAGGAAAAGTCTATAATCTATTGGTATCGATTATAATTGGTGGTAATCAAATATTAGCTACATATTCTAGTTATTGTTATTAAATGTGTCCACAGCTATTCTTTGGCAGGAAAAATCATTAAAGTAAAATCATTCTTCTTCACCTTAAAGTTTTAACATCCTATTATAAAGCTGCTGTGGTGCTAATTAAGAATTCCTTGTTCCAAACAGCAATTGTTTATTGCAAAATATTGATATTTGACCTATTGCATACCATCATTTTAAATAAAATTGATACTCATCCTAAAAATAGGTTAAAAATTGCTTATATACATGCTTTTGTATCTTCTATAAATTCATGCATGCATGCATCCCATTTACTGTATTTAAAAACAACCCTTCTATGGGAAAAAAGTATATGTGAATTGATCACATGTTTATTCTTTCGAGTTTCTGCCTGCTTCAGCACAGATAATTAAATTATGTGCTGTAGATGGTGTTTTAAAATGTAAAAGATTGCCTGTAAAAGATCTCTTAAGACAATGCCACGCTAGATTTATATCCCAGGTAGATTATGGATCTTATACAAAAATAATTGGCCATATAATCTCATTCTTTCCATCATCAAAATAGTAATGGCTTAAAATAATAATTTGGTACTTCAAATAAATAAATAAATAAATAAATATGCATGTCATATTGTAAAGATTTGCTCTCAGTGTCCTCAGTTTCTACCTGTTCCACACATTGGTGTTAATTCTCGAGGATTTATACTTCATCAATTATTGCAAAAGGATACTCATTTTTAATAAAAAAAATATACACATGACTATTGATACCTTTTTAGTCTTTCTAATTACAACTACTTTAACAAGAAAAACAACTAAAAGTATAGTTAATCATTGCCTGTGTTGATTTTTTTTCTTGGTGTTCTAAATCAAATTAAAACTGGCTATTACAACCCAAGATTTGAGATGTTTTGTCAACAGTTTAATGTTACACATGTTACTGAGATATTTTATGATTCTCAAAGACAAGGTATTATAAAACTTTAAAAACTATATCTTCTTTAAAAACAAAGAAGGGGAGAAATTATATCCCTGTGCACATTATTTGGATCACATTTTTGTGAGAAATTATATCCCCGTGCACATTATTTGGATCACATTTTTGTGAGAAATTATATCCCTGTGCACATTATTTGGATCACATTTTTGTTTTTGGAAAAACTGGATATAATAGTGTCTAGGGCAGATAATAAGGATCTACTTATTGGCACATGCCATGATCCTGTTCAGATACTTAATATGGGGAAAACAGGGAATGTTTCTGTTTTTTCCACAGAATGCTTACAAGAGCATGCTAGCTTCCAATGTGACAGGCTGACCTGTGACCTGTGAGTGCCCTGACAGTGATGACCAGAAAGCTGTGTTGAGTGCACAAAAGAGGAGAAATCTGAGAGCAGCCACTTACAAACAGATAAAGAAACTTCATATCTCCACCATGGGCTGCAGCAAGGGGTACCAACCTGGTGCCAACTTAAAATAAAAACAACTAAAAAAGCTGACTAATGAGGCAAAAAGACTGGTACAGAGAATGTACAAGATGCTTTCGTCAGAGACACTGTTTTTGTCCATTCAGGCCAGATCCTTATAGCTATGAAAGTTTGTGTACCTTACCTATATGCTTATTGTTAGATAACTTTAAGAGATAAGATCGCCAATCTTGGCAAGTCTTTTTATATTCATTATAATTCTTGTCAATCAATTTATTGTGTAGATCCTAATTTAGATAAGAAATCTACTGTTATGGTTTTGTAAGAGACCTGCTTATGTTTTGCGACCTATTAGAGTTAGAAAATGATCCTTGGTTTAATAATCTGAAAATGCAAACTTTAAAAAGGTATCTACCACAGCTTTAGATTAGCAGCTACGTACTGCCCATTTTGTTAATGATAAGCATAGAAATATTTCCATAGCTTTGTCAGAGCAACATATTATATAGATAAAAATTTGGAGGCAAAAGATAGCATCCTAGATAGTCCTTGAGCTGACCATGGGCTTGGAATTCAGAAAGAAAGTTGCCTATTCAGTGACATTCAGAATTACCTCTGGCATTACACTATCACTTTGAATAAAGGCTAGGTTACTTCCTTACACAGGAATCTACTATCACCTACGAAGAAGGAAGTTTAAGACCTAAAGAGGAACCAGAGTAGATACTTAGAACTATAGATAGCTGAGTTACACCCATACACACGCATTTACAATGCCCTAGGAGAAAGGTGGACTACTAAAACTGGTTTTCAACCTCCCCCTGACCTTGTTGCCCTCCCTTTTAGGACCCCTATTGGGACTCCTATTATTGCTCTCCTTCGGTCCTTGGGCATTTCAAAAATTGACCCAATTTGTTAAATCTCAAATTGATTCATCTCTTTCAAGTACATTTGTTTCAGTTCATTACCATCGGCTGGACGTTGGCGATAACAAGCAGGTTACTAGAAAAGAGTCAGACGTAGATACTGCTTCATCACCCTCATTTAAGGGAGAGAGACTCAATTTCCATAAAATGCTTAAGTAAGATCATTCCCCTCCCCCTAAATTCGGCCATCAGTCTCATGCCACAAATCATTTATAGATTGCCGTAGTCTGTGCTTCCGACATGGTAATATACGTTCTCGCCACACTGGAAACTAAACAGTCCTCCCAGGCTAGACACATAGAAAAGTTGGAACTTGAAGCAGTCGCCCGTGAGAGTTGTAAGACTAAGTACTGCACAGAGATTAGTCTGGAAGCTGTTAATCTCTGAGAGGCATGTCTGATTGCATGAAGGTTGAGTGCCCTAGGGTCCTTCCCCCAAGAAAAATGGCACAGGAGCAGGTCAGGGTTACTCTGGGTAAAAATCTGTGGGCATGAGAGTCAATCCTGTATATGGCCCCTAACATTGCACACTGGGGATCAGACCTCTACCTCTACCCATGGAGCTTGCTTCGTTCCTAAATCCCTTTGCTGGCCCAGGTTATACCCAACAGACTGGGACCATTAATTCAAGCCTCATAGATGACTTGTCCTTGGGTCCTTCGTGGTTTTAGAGAATCACCCAGTGAGCAAACAGACGTTTAGGCGATCGTTAAAAACGTGGCTACAGATTTATTATACAATATGCCTTTATAAAAATATTAAAATGGGGGAGATGTTGGGAGCTATTAAGACAACTCTTGATCTCTGAATTGGGCCTCTTCCCCCGAGAAGAAAAAGGGGTCAAAAGCAGGACACCGAACACATGGATTCTGAGAACCAGGGGATGTTCCAGCCCTAGGTCATCACCGATGTCCTGACCACACACTGATACCACCAAGTTCCTGCTTCCCCGTGTAGCTGCCAAAAGAATTTCTATTGCCCCCCTCACATAAGTACTTCTCCTTTTGCTTGTATTGCCCTACCCCTCCCACTGATAAGTATCTGTACTTCCCCTTTTGATTGTGCATTTAAACCTCGGGCCTGGCTAATACATTTGGGGGCTTTGATGCATTCCAGAACGGTTTCCGTGTAGTTATTCGCACAAGGCCCTCGTCCCTCTCTACCCCCCATTTGGTTCTTAGGAGGAGGTCCCCTCGAGACCCTCGAATACCTGGACCTGCTAGACGGGTCAGAAAGGCTGACAGATTACTGATTTCAGGATCAGCCTGGGAAAGAGCAAATTTAGTCTCATGTGTGGTAGAAATGGTAATTTCAGGCCTGGGTCGCACCCAGCCAGTTTGAGCTTAGCCTTTATGCTTCACAGAGGCAGGCAGATATCTGCTTTTATAAGTTTAAAAGAAAATGTGTGCTTGCTATCTCATAAGAATTAAGTTCCTGTGGACACAGGATGCTATTTTAAGACCATCAAAAGGAAACCTGGAGTAAATGGCTGGGTTGAGAGATATAATAATAGATTCTGGTTATGGTATGCAGGAGATGAACTATTGAGTGAATTTTTTAGAATAGCAGGAGATAGCTGCTTGGTGAAGAGTCTCCAGCAGAACATAGACAGAGAGCTGTCTGGAGACCTGCAGAGCAAGCAGATCAGAAAGAAAACAGAATACAGCGAAAGGAGGATGGGAAGCTGTCTCCTGCAGAGCATAGACTGACAGCTTGGTCACAGGACTTGACTACCAGTCCTTTGTTTTCATGCTCCCAGATACCCCTTCTCTCTCTACCACTCTCCAAGCCCAGGCTTGGTCCTTGGCAACAGAGGTACACTTTGATATCATTAATCTTAAATCTAGATGTCAGGATTCAGAGCAAATGCACCACTTATGTAACCATCCAAGTCATTGCCACGTACCAGCTTATACTCAAGTATTTTGATAGAAGTGTAGCTACAGATGAGTGAACTCCCATTTGAGTGCTAGGAAGTGAAATGGGTTTGAGCAGTGCTCTTAACAACAACTGAATGATCCCTGTAGCCCACTAACCTACTTTCAATAAAATAAGAGAGAGTGCTATACATTATAGATTTGAGATACAAACACCAGCTTTGAGGAAAGCTGAAAGAAGATAGTGACTTTGAGGAAACAAAGCTGTGTGTGCTTCAGGTGACAGAACTAAAAGGGTGGGAATACCTAAGACCTTGTGACTTATGCAATTTCATCATAATCTCAAGTTGCTGAACAAGAAACTATTAGTTTTGATGGATTCCCTGTTGAATTTTGGTCTTGTTTGTTCTGTTTATTGTTTATAATGCTCTGATTCTTTCTGGTAAGGCTTCTTTTGTGACATTGTATGTTGAAAGCATAATAGTCTCTCTTTAGGATATGGTAGAGTCATGTTAGATAAACAGGTGTTTTCACGTTTGAGGAGACAGATGGTAGTTAATTTAATATGGCTCCCGTAGACTCATAAGTTTGAATACATGTTTCCTAGTTTGTGGAACAGTTTGGGAAGGAACACAGGTCTGCCTTTTTGGAAGAGGTGTGACACTTGGGTGCATTTTCAGGCTTTAACATCTTCTGACCACGCCCATATTGCAAGCTCCCACTTTCGTGGAGTTCAAATTATGAGTTCTCAGCTGTCCCTTGATTTACAGCTAAGACCTGTACTACAAGATGTACTTTCTAGATGCATTTATATCCTACATTTTTATAATTTATGGATGATTGTGGATGACTATGAGGTAAGAATGCCCTTCAATATCTCAGTTTTTACATTTGACCATCTTCAGAAAAGGATTTAACTTGATATTCATAGGAGTTGGCAAACCTATGTGTAAATGTGTCTAGATTCCCTGAGTAAAATCTCAATGCTCCCACACTTGAAGAAATGCATTGCAAAATCTTTTGAAGCTAATCTGATTTGTTGACTGTGAGAGCCATCCAACTTGAATCCAGGAGGAAGAAGTGGAAATACCTTCTGAGTGCTGTGATTGGAGCTCAAGCAAGCTCCAAATTTGCAAAGCAGTGAGCATAGTGTTACTGCCCACATGGGGGTAGAAGCAGGCAGTTGAATAGCAGGGATGTGAAGTCTTACGTTCTCCCAGGGGCTTGATGGGAGGACAGACCGGTAAGCAATTGGACGAGAGGTTCTTGTGCTAATGAACTTCAAGTCTACAGATCTGGAAAACTTTTGGCCAAAGCTGGAACCTCTATGCTGTGTCTCTTTAACACACTCTAACCCTAAGGGTGGTGCTCATGTCACTCAAGACTCAATAGCCAATCAGAACCTCCACATGGACCTGCCAGTCAGAAGAGGAGGCGGTTCTTCCGGGTCAAGCTTGCAAGCTCCTTTCTGTAACTCAGCAGTCATGAGAGTTTCTGTGTGATGTGTTATGCGTGACTCTACTGGGTGTTGTGAGAGGAGGTTAGTCAAGCTCAGAACTCCAAACATGGTAAGTGCCAGGTCATCTCCTGCGGTGCCGTCGGTGTGGGGAAAAGAGGGGAGTGGGAGAGAACTCGCTTCTGGCCAGAGTTCCATTGCCCTGGGCAGGCAGGAGCAGGAGGACTGCAGGACGCTTTCCACATGGCCCCGGGTGGCTGTCTGGCCGTGGGAAGGCACGGACCCAACTCGGTGGGTGGTGGACAAGGGCAGCTCTAGGCACCAGGTTCCCAGCCTCCAGCATCCCACGCGGGATACCAGGGAAGAGCTTAGGACAGAATGGGGTCCCCGGGGTGGAACTAGGCTTCGGGGCCAAAAGGAGGAGAAGTCTGGGAGAGGGTTCGCTGAATGCTTCCCACGCGAGCGAGAGTCCTTGGTCAGGTCCGGGGCTGGAGTACAGGATGGCCTTCTGGCGGGAGGTTTTCTTTTTAATTTTTGTTACTGTGTGAATTTGATTGCAGTTTGGCTGCAGGGCTTCCCAAGTATGAAGCAGAGATGGCTGCACTGGACATTGCCTGTATAATTTAATAATGTTCTTTAATTGCAAAGAAAGGCTCTGTGACTTTAAAAAGGAAAATAAGTGCTCTGGGAGACTGGAATAGTCTATCGAATTTAAATTTCCCGGACTAGGGCTCTGTCTGCAACTGTGGCAGATTTGCTGAGCCAGGAAAGCTTCAGCTGTCTGAATTATTTGCTCTGTGATCTTACAGTGGAGGAGCTGCTGTTGTCTGAGTCCCAGCTGTGTTTTCCAGGCTAATGAGGGACTCTGTCCATGCCTCTCTATCAGGAACCCTAGTGGAAGGTACTATGCGGTTCTTTATGGGAGTCTCTTCAGAGCCATCTGTTGCAAACTGTGAAGAAGGCCAAAAGCCATGTCATGGTGATTGTAAAGTGTCTCCTTTGCCAGGCCAGAAGGAGCAAGTTTGCAGAGCTATTAGAGTCAGATCTGCTGGTACCAAGGACCGTGGTTCTGTTGGTCCATGTGGTGATCATAGCAGAGGCCCTTGTCCTTTGACTCTTCCTGAGTGTGGATTAATAGGGGTGTGGGAAGCTCAGTAGCCCTAGTATCGTATGGGCCTGGGTACCAAAGGTTTTCCGCGGAAATTTCTGGCCAGCCTTGGTGCGAGGGTTCCAGCAAATACAAAAAAATGCAGGCAAGGAGGGGAAGTTGCAAACCTGCTTCTGCTGTGCCAGTCAACTCCACCTCCGTCTCTGCTGTGCTATGCCATAATTCTGTCCCTCCCTGCACTGAGTAGGGTCCCCAAGTCCACTGGGGGCTTGGTCAGTAATGTTTTTCTTCAGATACTTGGCAGTTCCCTTGTGCAGGGTTGTTTTATTAGACTTCTCCTGAGTTTTTCCCAGTGTATGCTAGTTTCTGCAGACTTCATAGAGGTCTCCATTTCTTTCCACTTATCCCTGTAAGTAGGATACAAGATGCTACTCTTAAAAAGTTTACTTGGCATAAGACATAGCTTGTGTAAGCTCTTCCCACTGCAGCTGTTGTAAATTCTACCTTCTACTTTTGCTATTTTTCTTATCTCCTGGGAACTCCAACTCAGAAACCCATCACTGGAAAATGGCTTGCTATTTCAGGGCTCTGAGGCACTTAATAAGTGATTCTGGGGGTCTTTGCTGTGTAAATCTCCTAGCTGTCTCAAGTAGGATTTGTAATCTCTAGTCCATATTTAAATTGTTCAAAATAACCTGGGGACTGAACAGGAAAGAAACTTATGGATGAGAGCATATGTGGAATTCAAAACCTGTCTTTGGCTGCCTGGTGTTTGAGCATTAGCCGCAGCTGAATCCATGCTGTCATTAAGAAATTTTTCCCAATTAATATTTTAGTTGTATATGAAGCGATTTCTTTCTGGGATGACATGTTAATTCTGGGAGAGCTGTCTCGTCTTCCCCTCATAGAGATGTTTCTAAGACAAGCTATGTTGACTCAGGTAGCCTTGATCCTGGTCTGCTGCTCCCCAGAGCAATGACCTTGCTTTCCTCTTGATATAAATTCCTAAATTTTTGAGTTAAAGAATGTAGCAAAATAGTGTTTTATAATAGCTCATTTGAGTCATATAATGAACTGTTCATTTCTTCTACCTTCAGTAGAGAACAGGAGCAATGGTTTACTGTTATCTCTGTCAGGTGAAGTAGGGCAGGAGATAGCTAGATTATAGACGAAAGCTTAAGGGAATCTGCTCCAGGTGTCACCATTCCAGTGAAGGATGAGAGTCAGGCAGGATGAATACTTTTGTAATTTCGTGAAATGTATTAAATAATGCATGTGATTAAATAAAACTAGATTGGTGGGTGCTTAGTTTGTGCAGGTTAGCTTGAGCCAGTGATAATGAATTTCTCTTTTAGGATCTGTACTATATAGATAGAATGTATCAAAAATGGAAAACACATGCCATTAGCTGGAGCTGTGTGTGTCAGATTATAGATCTCAGTAGTTAACAAAGCACATAGGAACAAGGTCAAACACTATCTTATTAATATCATTCCTTCAACTAAGAAAGGTCTGATCTTTTTCATATCAGTACAGTGTTATATTTTCCCAATATAGGTGTGGGTTTGTTGTTATTATGTTTGTTTTGACAACCCACTGAGGACAATGTGCTGATTAACAAGAGTGCTCCACAGTGTCTGACATGTGTCCTAATTGCTCTGAGCCTTCGCTCATAGCCATTGGGTGAAAGTACTTGCAGTTTACCTGGACCCAGCCTGAACCCACAACACAAAATCTTATGTCCTAAAATCTCTCTTCAGTTACTAATATTTGGGCACTGACCACCTGTGGACAGTTTGGTAACTCCAATTTCAGCTGATTGATGGGGAAATGTAAGCTATCCACCTTGATTCCAGGAGGAAGAAGGGGAATTGCCTCCTGAGCGCTGGAATTGGAGCTCAGGCAAACTCCAAACTTTCAAAGCAGTGAACCCAGGGGCACTGCCCAGAAAGGGGAGAGGCAGGCACTTAGGCAGCAAGGATCAGGAATCTTAGCCTCTCCCAAGGGCTTGCGAGAGAACAGAGTATTGGAGGAGACACACTGGTGCTACTGAACTGCAAATCTGCAGATCTGGAAAAGGATTGGCCCAGACTGGAACCACTTGGCTGCATCTCTACAGCACACTCTAACCCTAAGCCTGGTGTTCACTTCACTCAAGACTCAATAGCGAATTAGAGCCTCCACATGGAGCTGCCAGTCAGAAGAGGAGGTGACTCTTCCAGGTACTAAGCCTGCATGTTCCTCTGTGTAACTCAGCTGATCTCAGTGTTTCTGTGGAACCGGTTCTTATTTTTGCTGGTTGCTGTGAGGTTAGCTCAGGCAAACTTAGAACTTCAGACATGGTAAGTGCAATGTCATCTCCCACAAAGAGGAGGAGCAAGCATCTTAGCAAAGGATGATTGTGTAATATCTCTTCCCAGAGGCTGGATTGTCAGCATCAGCCAGACAGATGGGGACATCTGTGAGGTCCTTTGTGGACCTACTCTCTCCTTTTGGTCCCAGCTGTGTCCTCTGAGTAACTTTATTATAAGACTGCATCTTGTCAAAACCTTTGTGTCAGGGGCTTGTGTGGAGAAATATACTTGGCAGGATGAGAACCAGAGGAACAGCTTACTGTGTACACTGTCAGGTAAAAGAGTGCTGACAAGAGCTAGGTCACAGACCAAAGGAAAAGGGAGTGTGCTGCAGGGGTCACTGTTATGGAGAAGGACCTGATTCAAGGACTGAGAATGATTTTGTAATTTTACAGACTGTATCCATGTATGGATGTAATTTAGTAAACCTAGATTGAAGGGTGTTTTATTTGATCAGGTTAGCTTGAGCCAGTGGGTAAGGAATTCCCATTTTAGGATCTGAATTATGTAGATTTGTGCAATCCTTGTTGACAAATTTAATTGAGCTCAGAAATGTAAAACACATGCCATTCGCTGTAGCTGTGTGTGTTAGATTATAGATCTTAGTAGTTAACAAAGCACTTAGGGACAAGGTCAAACACTATCTCATAAATGCCTTTCCTTCTACCAAGATAGGCCTGATCTTTTTCAAATCAGTATAGTGACATATTTTTCAATTATATTTATCTTTTTAAAAAGCCAATATTTGGTATTATTTTTTAAATTTTTATTTTCTTTATGTATAGGTGCTCTGACCTCTTACTTCTTCCTATTCTCCAATATTTCCCAGAAATCAATAATTTAATTCCTATTTTTAAAGAGATTACATATCTTACTGTTTACAGCAACATTGGTAGCTCAGGCTTTCCTTATGCCATGTAGTTAAGCCTTGCTTTGAGCACCTGAACCTAAAACCTTCCTTGCTCTTTCTGAGGGTAGAAGACATGGCTTCGGTGATTAACACCTGTAGCCTAACAGCAGAGGATTAAGCAGTGTGGCCTTTGCTCTATCTCAGAAGGAACTGCTGGTCTCTAACTTTTAGCCTGCAGGTCAGAAGTCACAGGAAGAAAATGAGACACTCAAAGAAGTGGTTATGGAGTTTTTACTAAGTTGTCAAAAGTTACCTATGAAAGCTATCTAAGAGGAAAAGCGAAAAGATCCTAAGTGGGGAAAGGCAAAAAAACTTCTCCTTTCTCTTTTCCATATCTCCTTGTCCTCTGTACTTATAAATCTTTCAGAATACCTGATCACATGTTACTGAGTACACTACAAGTTCACACAAAAAATCAAATCATAAATTGAGAGAGAAGTTTACAACAGAGAATGGTTATTAGTAAAACTAGATTGGTGGGTGTTTATTTTGGGCAGGTTAGCTTGAGCCAGTGAGTGATGAATTCCCATTTTATGATCTGTATTATAAGATATGTGCAAACCTTGGTGACATATTTAAGTGATCTCAGAAATATAAACACGTGCCAGTAGCTGTAGCTGTGTGTGGCACATTATAGATCTCAGTAGTTAACAAAGATCATAGGGGCAAGGTCAAACACTATCTTATTATTGCCATTCCTTCTACCAGGAAGGGCATGATCTTTTTCAAATCAGTACAGTAATATATTTTTTCATTTATTTTTTTCTTTTTAAAAAGTTCATTTTTGGTATTAGATTTTAAATTTCATTTTCACTATCCATGGGTGATCTCTTAAGTGTTTCTGTTCTCCAATATTGCCCCAAAATTAAGAATTTCATTCCTGTTTTTAAAGAGATTTCATATCTGTCTGTTTAGAGAAACATCTCCTGTAGCTCCTACTTTCTTTATGCCATGCAGTTAAGACTTGCTTTGAACTCCTAATCCTCCCTCTGCTGCCCAGGGCTTGGAAAACAGTCCTACAACTCCTGTCAAGCTGGGTTCTGACTGATCAGTGAGACAAAAGACACCAGGGAATGAGTGTTGTCTAACCTCCCTGGGTTACAGGGTTACAAATTAGGGGATTACAAATAAAGAGGGACAGATATAAGGTTGAGTTCACTGACCAACTTTGAAGCTGGTATACTTGCAGCACAGAAAAGGAGGAGGAATAAGGTAGGTGAGGCCTTTCTGCTTTGGCAGTAGTTGACATTCACTGTGAGGAGTCGAGTAATCAATTTTGCACAATCAGTTAAATTCCATACTGGTCATCTTCAGGCATTTTTCAGATTAGGGCAATGTCAAATGAGATCACAGGCCCTCGTTGTGACACCATATTGCTGGCATACCTCGCCATCTACCCCAGCAATAGGACTGCCAATCTCCCAGCTGCCATTCCTTATGCAATCCAATCATTTAGGAACTGGGCTTTTCATCTATCATTAATCATCTTGATCTGGCTCTTGCTTCTGCCCTCCTTCCTCTCTCCACAAGGTCCCAGGTCATGTCTACTCTATACTATCCCAGGTATAATTGGGTCTGGCTATGTTCACTCTTTTGTGTATAATATACTTTCTCCTCCACCATACTTAGGAGCAGTGATGTCCTTACATTTTATTTCTTCTTTTTCTTCCTTTTTCTCGCCCAATAACTGCTTCTAGTTTTAAAAGTCATAGTCACATTCACTTTTAAATTATTGTCAATGTATGAATTTGATTGCAGGTTGGCTGCAGGACTTCCCCAGTAAGAAGTAGAGGTGGCTGTAGTGGGTATTGCATGCATAATTGAATATATAAAGAAAGGACCTTGGGCCTTTAAGTGGAAATTACTTGGTCTCCAGGACTAGAACATTCTTATAAATGTAAATTTTCCAGACTAGGGCCATGTCTGCATGTAGGGTGTAACAGCCTAGCTTGGAAGGTTTTAGCTGTCTAAATCTTTTGCTCTGTGATCCCACAGTGGAAGGAGCTGCTGTTGCCCTGAGGCCCAGCTGACTTTTCCATGCTAATGAGGGACTATGGGCAGGACTAACAATCAGGAACACTAGGGGAAGGTAGCTTGCAGATTCTCTACAGGATTCTCCTCAGATGCATGTGTTACAAGCTGCCTGGAAGACCACAAGCCATCCCCTGGTTATTATAGTAATCTCCATTGACAGTACAGGAGAAGCAAGTCTGCAGAGCTATTTGAGTCCGATCTGCTGGTTCTAAATGGACTGTGGGTCAGAGTGTGGTTCTGTTGGTACATGTAGTGATCATAACAGAGGCCCTTGTCCTTTGACTCTTCCTGAGTGTGGATTTACAGGGGTGGGGGTAGCTTGGTAGCCCTGGGAGTGGCAAGGTATGGAACTTAAATGTCACTCTGCAGTGTGCATATACAGGCATTGCCTTTGGTGTGCCATAGGACAACATTGGAAAAGTAATGGTTTGATTTCTAGAATTC